>NW_020856593.1:0-809 GCF_000972845.2 Larimichthys crocea
CGTTTGAGGAACTGCAGTTTTTAGCCTTGCATATGCTTCACTTCACGGTCATGGAGAATCGCTTGGTTGCGATACAGTATTTCAGTCTGAGACTTCAGACTAATTGTTTCAGCTCCCTTTTTATATTAGACGATGGGATGAATTCCTCAGGAAACTCGTGTGATTTAAGTGATCTAACCTCCTCATAAGTTACATTCAGTATATTTGTCTAAGATAAAAGAGTGTTGTGTTTCACTCAGACTTACAGACCAAATCCCAAAGATCATCCAGTGAATTCCAATTTTCTAAGCATCAGATGAGTCACCTTAATTTTCACCTAATATACTTTTAAAGCACTTACTCATACTTTCCACTGCAACAAAATTCTCAGCCTGAAGTAAGAGGAAGAAAAGACAACCTCAAATTTAGATGGAATAAAAAAAACCCCAAAAAACATGGTGTTTAATATGTAGTGGGAGTTTGACAGAGAGGACATGACTTGATAAAGGAAACGGCAGATTTGCATATGACAATTGCAATTATTGAAATAAATCACAGGTGAACCCTGTGTAATAGTCCTGGCTTTAACACAGATAGATCCTTGTGGTCTTGTGGTCCACAGAAATGTCGACTCAAATGTGGAAACAGCATTCATCTCTCCAACCACGTCTGTCTTCACTTTACTGTATCTAATTAAGTATGAAAACCATGAAAATACCAAAAAAATGAAACAGGGCAGGGAATCAAGCCGAATTTACAAAAGAATCATATAAGAAAGGAGAGATCTGCTTTCAAATAATCTTAACAGATGTAATTTCTGCATGCACACA
>NW_020856594.1:0-686 GCF_000972845.2 Larimichthys crocea
TTAAAAAAAAAAAAAAAGATAATTTAGACTGGTCAGCTAGAAAGCAAATGGTGAATCTTATTCTTATAAGATTTCTGTGACATGTAAGCACCCGCCATAATTTTGTTATGTTGTTATGAACTACTGATACAAAACAACAGACATTGTATGTATCACTAGTTGTACCTTATATTCTTGATATTTTGTCTGTCAATATGTTTTCAGGTTACTGTACCTTGCCTAATGAAGCCTTCAGTTGTGAGGTTTCTAATTGTATCATCTTGATTGATTTCCATTAAAGCCATTTTTATATTGATCACGCAGTTTTTTCCTGTTTAGTGAAGACAATTACAAGATGTTAGCCACAAATACACTATTAGGCTATAGACATAAAAAGGTTAGTTCCTAAAACGTCTGAAGTCACTTTTTTGGACTCTTTTCAATGAATTATATGGAGTCTAGTAAGATTTACATCATCCTGTTTTATTAGGACAAACCTTGCTAGTGACATAAAGAAGGCTTTAAATTAATTTTGAAGCACTAAGCCACAATCTAGAACATCCTCTGTGGTTCGGAGTGACTTGACGTGAACGTCAATTAGTGCTATTTGAATCTGAACACTTACTTGCAGTAGAATTTCCAGTAATTTCAGTTGGAAATAGTCTCTAAATATGCACTTAGTTTGGATCTGAGAAGGTAAAGCGAAG
>NW_020856595.1:0-564 GCF_000972845.2 Larimichthys crocea
TGAAAGGTAAACATTGGTCGCACTTCTGGCGCATAAGCTGCCTAAAACTCGATTCGTTTTCAGAGGCAAATTCACCGTTTGCATGTAAAAGATCGGTACAAACGAAGGGAAAAGTCTCCGTTTTTTAAAATACCTGTGTACGTGTAAACGGGGCCTAACAGCTGCCATTGGATATTTCTTAGCTAAAGATATGCAACCCATTATTACAGTCAAGGGTGAGGGTTTCAAGAAGATGCTTATGCTCATTATTATATTTATTTTGTTCTATAAATATAGAGAATTTGCAGAGCAGCTGGATCCATAGTTTTTTGGATACATTTATGTTTTTATATGCCTTTATTTAATGTTCCATAAAGTATATTTATTTTCTTGATTTAATGCTTTATACATTGCAAAACAGCTGTAAAGTACATATTTGTAGCCAAAATGTATTTTCAATTTGACTATTTTGCATAAAGAATCAATAACAAAGTGTTTTTTGAGAGAGAGAGAGAGAGAGAGAGAGAGAGAGAGAGAGAGAGAGAGAGATTTTTTATTTTATTTTAAAACAACCTTTATTCTTTA
>NW_020856596.1:0-845 GCF_000972845.2 Larimichthys crocea
CCCTGAAAATCAAAACTGACTATCTCAGTGATTGTTTGAAATGTTTTGAGACAAAACAAGAACAAAACACACTAAAGGTGTCTCCTGCTCCTCTGACTAAATGATTTGATACACTAGACTATCGTTGTTTTCTCGAGATCTCGAATTAATTATCTCGTTATCACGGGTGGAATAAAATGCATGTATGTATGACCCTTTAGGGCTTCCGTACATTTAAACTGTGTGTAACAGCAGTAACATTAATGCTGCAGCTTCCTCTTGGTGATGAGAGTTTGCATATCACCGCCTACATCTGCATGCATAGAAGAGCCATATGTTTGACAAGCTGCACCATACGCTTACAGTTTTTAATTTCCTCTGGGTGTTTATCTCCCTGTAGTTTACTCAACCTGTCCAGGAAAAAGCTGGAGATGTTCTAAATGTTATGATTGACCGTCTGTCTGATTTGTTTCCATGTTGCAGCCTCAGACTCTTCAGCTCGACTTCCTGATGAAGATTCTGCCAAACTACCACCACCTGAAGAAAACGGTTAAAGCCGGTCACACTGCCAGTTAAAACTGAATCAATCTTTTTTAGGTTCAACTGTAAATGGCGAGACTCTTTATTTAAATGGATCTTTGCCTGGAAGGAAGCATGAATGTATATAATTATATGATATGTACGTAGCTTGATCAGTTTCTCAGATTTTCTACTCTTAACCACAACAGCTGATAAAGCGTTTCATCTTTCTCTCGCTGTGCTGCCGTGCTGTTTTCTATGATTAATTAAATAAGCTTAAAAACGCTGATGGTGTGCGTCGTGTACTAATTTATGATCAGCGGTTTACCTCTAATTTCATGGCTCTG
>NW_020856597.1:0-897 GCF_000972845.2 Larimichthys crocea
AGTGCTGGGTCAGCACTTTTTATTTATTTTTTTAAATACCCAACTTTTTATGTACAGAAGCAGTAAGTTGTGTATTTATTTACAGTACATACAAGTCTCAGACAAAATGTATCAAGTTAGAAAATGTGGACATTAAACAGAGAACACAAAACACAAAATACAAACGTGAGAAAGAACTTTTTCTTGAGTAAAATATGAGTAAAACTAAATACATTTTCAATACTGATCTAAAGAAATGAAACTGGCTGTAAAACTGAGAAAAGTACATTACAGTAGTCTAAAATTAGTCTAGATTATATAGGGTCAAAACAGAGTTTGAACTCAAGTTTCTTGTTTCTAACAGTTTTGTACAGTAACACTGTTTGCATTTCATTTTGTCTGCACGGTGGTGTACACCGAGCTAATTGCAGCTGGCTCCTCAGAGATGTTGGCATACAAATGTTCTGACTCAAACTGTGAAAAGAAAGAAACCAGCTGTAGCATTTATTTGTATATATGACATATATATTTGATATTGTCTGTCATGTCAGACTTACGTTCTGATTTTTAGGCTCCTGAACCACTTCCTCAGAATCTGTGAGAAAGACACACAGAGTAAGATGATTCTTTCTAATGAAGCTGTTTGATTGCAACCAACCAAGCAATTAAGATCATGATTAGACAAAGTTCTCACCAGCTCTTCTTTTGTAACAGAGAATTTTCAGTAAGATGGCAGCAATAGTTACTCCACAACCAACTACAACTGCTACAACCTTTACTATCCACATTGCTGCTGTGAAACAACAGAAGACAAAAACAAGTGTCAGTTGATAACTACATTATTTATTCAATAATGTATCACCACCCTAAATACCAGCTTACATAACATTCATATGAACTGTGAACTGTGACCATGGA
>NW_020856598.1:0-632 GCF_000972845.2 Larimichthys crocea
TTTCTTTCTAATGTTTTAGAAAAAGTTGTTTTTATTCAATTACAGACATTCTTGGAGATCAGTTCTATTGTTGATAAATTTCAGTCTGGTTTTAGATCCCGACATAGCACAGAGTCAGCATTGCCCTGTCCTGGACCTCACAGCAGTCTTTGACACAGTTGATCATGCAGTCCTTCTATCTCGCCTAGAGCAACACATTGGCATCGGTGGCACCGCTCTCCAGTGGTTTAGGTCATACCTGGCAAACAGGAGTTTTTCTGTCGTGATTGGTGACCACTGCTCCCCAAGTGCCTCCTTGCCCTGTGGGGTGCCACAGGGATCTATTCTTGGCCCTATCCTCTTTTCATTATACATGCTACCTCTGGGATCAATTATAAAAATACACAACCTCTCTTTTCACTTTTATGCCAACAATTTGCAGATATATTTGCCCATGAGACCGAACAAGAACACTGCACTTGCTGAGCTGTTGGATTGCATCACCAATATAAAGCAGTGGCTAGCACAGAACTTCTTGCATCTAAATGACAGCAAAACCGAATGCATTTGGTTTGGTTCACCATTTATGTCAAATGTTTTCACCACAAACTCTGGCTCTCTGTTTAAAACACATGTCAAAAACCTTGGGGTAA
>NW_020856599.1:0-642 GCF_000972845.2 Larimichthys crocea
GTAACTATAACCTACAGTATCATTTGTCTTCAATACAGTAAAATCCATCACTTTCATAATCTATTATTTCTTTTTTTTAAATACAGCTGTTGTCACTCTGCAAGCAAATGTTGCAGCAGCCAGTGGTGATCAGCAAAGTCATCAGGTAAACAATTTGATTTGGACTTTTAAAAAGTTATCAGGATGTATTAAATCTGATCTCTCATTTATTTGCATGTTTGCACTTTTATTTCTTCAGAGAAATGAGGAAACTTTGGTTTATTACACCAAACTTTGCCTGGAGGAAAGCTGGCAAGGCAGGAAGAGGAAGAGCAACAGCAGAGGAAGAGAGCATCTACAGTGATGTCACTGCCTTTTTTTTAATTTTGACAAATCTATACACTGGATTTGATTATTGATACTCATATAACTTTGATGAACCACACTGGATGGAAAATACATTGTTTCAGCAGCACTGGCGCTGACATGTCACCTCAGAAATAAACCACATGATGTAATCTGGATAGCGTAAAGGATGTTAAATGCAAAATATTTATATGTTTTGTCAAAAGAGTTGCAACAAGGAAATCAAATATGATGCAAAAATCACCACATTTAATAGTTTGATGTTTTTGTTCATAGCCTGGAGCACTGTGCATCACA
>NW_020856600.1:0-694 GCF_000972845.2 Larimichthys crocea
GGTTAAACATACCCTGGAAGCCTGCAACTATTGCTCACACAACGCAGAAGGATGGAACTAGCTGTGGTGTGTTTGTTATGCAGGTGAGAAACATTTTTTATAAAGCTGATATGTCCTGCCATTGTGTCCTTGGGGTGAATTTCTTAAATCTTTAAGAACTATGACGGAGCGTTAGCAAAGCCTGTCAGTTTTAAAATAATCTACAGTGTATGAGAAAATAACTAATTCTGAATTGTGCTTTTTTCACTCAGATGGCGAGAAAAACTAGAAAGACATTCCCTGCAATCCCAGAGGAATTTAACATTAACATTAATTAATAAAGACATTGCACAGCAGAGAAGACAGATGGCTGAGGACCTTCTTGTGTCAGGTACTTTACTGATAGTATTGAGCAAATAAATATGTCATAAAACATTTCTTTAAGATAACAATTTTGTTATACAATAATAGACAAATGTGTGTCTAGAGAGATAAAGTCTCCTGTTTAATAATGCTATTTATTGTAGCTTGTAGTCATATGTGTTTCCAAGGACATTTGAAGGAGAGCCAGGGTTAGGATTCACTCAATTCATATTAAACCAGTGATGTTCAAATTTAATTTGTCTGCACAATGCAGTTGGTAGGTTCCTTTTGTTGTTCATTTCAGACTCAAAGGGGGACTTCTGCTCCTGTGGCCTAAAGGTGCCTCTGTCAC
>NW_020856601.1:0-610 GCF_000972845.2 Larimichthys crocea
TATGGAAGATAAACAACAGAAGTTGGTCCCATAGAAAGACATTCTCAGAATGTGTATTCATTTTGTCTGTCTGTGTGTATAAAAGCTAAACCAGGAGAAGAGGCGTTGCAATTTGGATCACAATTCTGCATTGCATTTGGGCCTGGGGAATTGGATCAAGGGATCTGATCAGGGGATGCATCCCAAACTCCCTTGTTTCTGTGAATAAAGTCCTAATTATTCAGTACAAGATGAGTGGTGGTTCTTTTCTTTTCAAGCATCCACAGACCAACTTTGGCAGCCACGGAAAGTCACGACATTATTTATGTCACGGACAGGATTAATTAAATGTGCAAAACCACCTGCAGGAATCGACTCGACACAGTGTAAAGTCCAAAACCAGTGCTCAAAAAAGGAGGTGAGTTATCCTAAAAAATGTAGGTTTGAGAACTGTGTATCTGCGATTGGCAGATAGAACCGGACCTAACGTCCTAATGGATATAACTAACAACTGGACACCTATGGTGGCCACAGCGCTGATGAGTCACTTTTAACTGCTCAAGCGCTCCAGTGGTATGTGGGGTGGTATTGGTTAATTACTATTAAAGATACAAATTAGAATGTATGCTTT
>NW_020856602.1:0-4129 GCF_000972845.2 Larimichthys crocea
CTTCGGGTGCGGTCGCTGAGCAGTCAAGATTCAGAATAGAGTGTAATTAGCGATAAAACAAAAAAGGGCTCAAAAACGAGGCGGTGGTTTAAATGAGAAAGGGAGGTGCGCGTTTCTGAGGCATATCAGACTGGTCGCGCGAGAGGCGAGTTATGTGGACTCGGGAGTGTGGTACGTTCGCCGGGTGTCAAAAAAAGGAAAAATGCTGGCGACTGGAGGAATCAGATTACTGGTACGGATAAACGGGCTCGTGTAAAAGCGGAACAAGGAAAGGAGGACTACCGGAAGAGGAATGGGCTAAAAGAGTGGGGGGAGGGCTGACAGACCGCTCAGACGGGGTGACAGAGAACGTAAATCAATTGCCCGGAGCTCGGAAAGATTCGGGAAGAAAGGCCGTGGGACGGGGAAAGGATAGTGATGTGCAAAACAAGTGTGAAGCAAACAAGAGGGAAAAAGAATTGGGGGTCAGCAGCCTGGACTTAAGTTATCATAGGACTGAGGACGGGTAGGTAATCATGGCATCAATGCGCGAATCGAAAAGTTAATTATTTCCAAAATACATTGTCGAAGGGGATGAGGTGGGGTTGAGTACAAAGCGGGAAAAGAAAGAGCGGAGAGAAAGAAAAGGATCAGACAGCAAGGCTTTTCACCGTGTTTATTAAACGTGGTGGCTGCAAGGAAAACCAATCTTAAGAGAGCAGGGGTCTCGAAAAGGAAGAAAGGGGAGAGGGGAAGGGAAAGAGAGGAGAAAAAGAGAAAAAAAAATAGTGGAGAAGAAAAAGAGAAGGGAGGGGAAGAAGGAGGGTAAAAAGAGGGGGGGGGGGGAGAGGAGGGAGGGGGGAGAGTAGGAGAAAGAAAAAGAGTGAGAGACAGAGAAAAAGAAAAAGAAATAGGAGTGGGGAGAGGGGGGGGGGGGGGGGGGGGGGAGAGAAGGGGAAAGGAGGAAAAAAAGAAAAAAAAAAAATGAAGGAAATGGGGGGCGGGGGGGGGGGGAAAAAAAAAAAAGTCACCGGTTCTTGTCTGTTATTGCCGGCTTGTGTTTTGCAGGGTGGATGTAAACACTACATTAAACAGGATTTAAATACGGAACGCAGACGAAGGAATGTAGAAACTGTTGAAACTAGATTTTTAAATGAGATCCACAGATGAATAAAGCGATTGGTGAACACAAAACTTGTTTCACTGATCATATCTCCAGCCTGAAGGAAAAAATAAATAACAACATTATGATAAAACGAAAGTGGAAGGTTAATTAACGTATTATAATCCAAAATATATGACATGGAACTGAACTGATGGAAGGATAAAAAAGAAAAAAAGGAACATATAGTGGATTCGGGCGTGGCAACAAAAGTGATATAATGACAAAAAAGAAAATACACATACCAACGTAGCCAGAACACATGGGGCACAAATGAAGGAAATTACCAAAAAAAATCATAACTGGAAGCATCTTAGCATGTGTTCACATAATATGATATCTCAAACGTGAAGAATCGGTCAATAGGATATACATCCCTGAGAATCCGGGATGATGGTATATGTTCTGGAATGGGAGTTATTAAATGCCTCAGAAACGTGATGGGCCTGGTGGTGTTTGAGTAGAGTCAGAAAACTGGTTGGCAACTGACAAGATATCACATAAGGAGAAAAAAAAATTAAAAGAATCCACCGGACATAGCAGAGTATATCAAGCTGGCTCCTTTTGGTCGCCGACGGAAGGGGGTTGAGAAGGGGCCTGATATAAATAAACAGAACAGCGAATTATATTACAAAATTAATGAAATCAATATGAAGAAGTGGAGAGAGAATCATGGGATACCTAACTAAAAAAAGAAAAACCAAAAAAACAAAAGAAAAGCTAAATAGGCGCTTGTGATGGTTGCATAAGCAATGTTTTTTTAGGAAAGATCCAAAAATGAGGGTATCCAAAGGGGGCCATGTACAGAAGGAAAAGCATTTCGGAATAAAAAACGTGTGTACAGGCAGAACAGGATAAGAAATGTGGCATGGATTCAAATCCTCTGCTGCATTCCAACAACCAGAATCAGGTCCAAGGCAAACACCCAGAAATACAGTGCTCAAAAGAGCTAAAAATAAAAGTGTGAATCAGTTATCTTTTTAGGTAAAAAAATAAGCACTCATGCTACGCATTAATCTTATTTAAGCAGTCATGTGTTATGATTCTCAGATTTTGAAGGATTCCGCTGTTTACTGCATAACCAGTGGAAAAAATCTGGATGAAGAGTGAGGGGCTAGGAGTTTGAAGCAATTGGTCTACCTTCAAAAAAACAAAGGTATAAATGAAAATGCATCAAAAGACAGGAAAGGCAGGGGGGGGGGTGTTGCCCACGTAATAGACGAGCGCGCAAGACATACATATGGGTACCAAATAAAACAACTGAATGTTAAAAACACACTCAACCACACGGTAATCAGCATGCAGTAGATATTACAAGTAGCGTCCAGCCAGACACATGGATATACCACCGGAGGAAATCAAACAGAAAAACCGTAGCAAATAGTGGGGTGATATAAAAGGGGCTGGGCCAATCAAAAGCTAAAAAGTTGGGGAGCCACCACCGACCACCAAAAACCACCAACCAAACACATCATTAGGTTAAAATCAAAGGAACCTAACATACTCATTGAGTAAGGGGTTTCATACACGTTCAGTTATTAAATAATAAGGCCGGTAGTGGCTTCTAGAAAGTCAACATGAAAAGATGACAACTAGGATTGAGCATTAGATGCAGGGGGAGATGTTTTCTGGTCTGAAAACTGGATGTCCTCACAAAAACAAGTATCTCCATGAGAAACGAATAAGCAACAGCGTCAAGGTACTAGAAGTGCAGGCTCCCCACCTGAGGGGACAGTCTTAATGAAGAAGGCAGGAAGTGGGACAATGATTAATCTTCTGAAAATAAATTTCAGAAACACATGTGCAGAGAAAAGAAACTGATTAGTAAGTGAGCATGCAATTTTAACACAAAGATCATAACAGGACTCTTACGAAAGAGGTAAACAAATATTACGGGGGTGAAAGGGGGGATCAGGCATTATAAACATGAACACAGGGCCAGGCTGCGTCCATTGATGGGTCATGAAAATGGGGGAGGTGAGAAATGGCAGGAAAAAGACAGGAAAAGGCATGTAAGGGCCGTGATAAGGAAAAAGAGAGCAAGTCAATAGAGATGGGGTGAGGCATCTTATGAGAGGTATTGAGGTTTCAGAGAATAGAATAGTTTTAATAGGGATGGGATTATGATAATAATGGTATATAGGAAGTCAGAATGGCGACAGAATTGAATAAGATAGCGAGGGATAACGAAAAACGAGCATGTGTAAAATGAAAAGCATAATAAAAAGCGACACCTAAATGGAAATTCAGAAGAGCTTGGAAAAAAATTGGCATCTAAAAAATCTGTCCCCCAGAAAGGAAGGTGGCCAAATAGTAGGTATTATAATACTGATTGCTCTGGGGGGTCACGCATCATATTAAAAAAATGTTAGGAGAAAGAAAAATAAATTAAATCAACAATGTTTGTGTGTGTTTTGTATATAAATATTATCTTGCGCGTAGCCAAACCGCTCAAGAACCCTTTTACTTTAATTCCGCTCATGGGGGCAACGGTTTTGATCACACACACCTTCATCAAGCCCTGACTTCTTTATTTGGGGCTCCTTTATCCAGGAGGAGGGGGGGCAGTGGTTGAAAGCCAGATCTCAAAGAGAGAGCGAGTAAGGCGGAACTTGTTTTGTGTGACAGGCCTTACACTCCCGAGGTCATTGACTGTAATTACACCATAGTCAAATTTGTGCAACAGTTTTGCTTCCAAGGTGGTCCGGGGCAGGAAGAAGTGAACAGAGAGTGTGAAAATCTTTTGGCCGCTGAATGAAATGACTTTCTCAAAGCACTTCCTGTAGCGCTTCACGTCGTGAAGATAACTGCGTTCATGTCCGTTAATTAAAGCTCGTTAAAGCTCGTTAAAGCTTGTGTCCCAGCAGCAGGTCAGTGCTGTCCGGTGGGTTTGTTTGTTTACGGTGACGGGACCATGTGGGAACAGTAACCGTGCACGCGGACCGCTGAAGCTCGGCAAGCATGACTTTAATGACATGTAGCTAACGA
>NW_020856603.1:0-883 GCF_000972845.2 Larimichthys crocea
GTCCCGCCTACAGGCAAAAAAAAAAAGGCTGTGCAAGACTTTGTTTCCTTACCACCGGCCCTTACACGCTGACTGACAGGGGGCCGGCCCAGTCATATCATGAAACACCTCCCCCCATTGGCTTGGTGCGCCAGTGTGCAGTTTATTGATGGGTGAAACGTTATCAGTTAGAGATGGAGAGAAAACGCAAAGGTGGCGCAGAAAAACTTGCTCTTCAGGCAGATGCTGCGAAGTGTGCCAAAATCACTGATATGTTTGCCACAGCAGGGCCTTCATCAGCTCCCGTCGCTGATGACAGTGGTGCCGGTGGCAGTGGCACTCAACAGGAGCATGTTGTTGAACCTGCGGTAAACTGGACTACTGTCAGAACATGTATGAAATGCAACGAGTAGGATAAAGCCACCCAACCCCTTGATGAATATGATAAAATGTCAATCAAATAGTTCTGTCTATTGCCCTATGGCCAAATTGGTTAGTTTAATGCAGGTGAAATGAGCATTAGCGTTATTTTGACTGTAAGACATTGTAGGCTACACTGGCTGGATGAGAAAATAAGCCCAGCTTAGTAGCCAACTTTTATGTCTTTCATTGTAAACGAAATAGTCTTTAATGTGAGAAAACTTGTTCACTTTTCACCAACAATAACAATAAGTCAGTGGGCAGCATTCTAATTTCTTATTAGACTATTATTGTTTGTGGGGTGAGTACTAGGCTGGCCTATTGTACAGTTGCTTTTTTGTATATCAGTTCTTTATGTAGCCTGGATGGTAGGGACAATGTAGGCTACATAACTGGTAGAAAATCTCACTTTTAAAAATGACATCATTTGTCTATGTTATGTGAATGCAGCTGCAGGTAACATTCCAGTAATTCTAGCCTAGGC
>NW_020856604.1:0-375 GCF_000972845.2 Larimichthys crocea
CTTCGCGGACCAGGAGCCTGAAGTGACGGTGCCCTCCGCCCACGCCATGATCCGCCGTTGCCGACGAGTCTAGGCAGCCGCCCGGCAGCTCCTCATCCGCCAGGGAGACGGGGTCAAAAGAGCCGCGGACCAGAGAAGACGACCCGCTCCGGCGTACCAGCCGGGCCAGAGGGTGTGGCTCTCAGCCAAGAACCTCCACCTCAAAGCCCTCTCCAAGAAACTGGCACCGCGCTTCGTGGGGCCGTTCCCCATCACCAAAGTTATTGGGCCTGCAGCGGTTCGCCTTCGTCTTCCCCGGTCTCTCTGTGTCCACCCCACGTTCCATGTGAGTCAGGTCAAACCAGTCAAGGAGAGTCCCATGGTCCCAGCCCTCCC
>NW_020856604.1:385-1538 GCF_000972845.2 Larimichthys crocea
TCTAACATCCCTAACACACAAGCATGAGTTATCTTTACTTTTATTATTATTATTGTTATTGTGGCAAGGTCCTATTTCAAACTCCTCAAAACTCTGGTAAAACAAAGTTGTTAGAAAAATATTATGTGATTTATTGCCGACCTCCCAAGGTGCAAACAGTAACAATATTTACAAAACATAAATACATATAAAACTAAATTCTCTATCAGGGCCGGTCGCTGGCATAAGTGGACTATGCCAGCTGTAAATGTGCCAGAAGATCAAGTGCCCTTGTAGTCTTTTAGTAACTTTGTCTTGTTTAATAATAACTAGTTTCTTTGTTTTTTGGACAAATGATCCTCTATAATCTTTGAACAATTTGTTTTTTTTTCTCCGTCTTTTACTTTTTACATTACAGCTCTGTTCATAGCTATTTGCCAACCCTAAAATACAGCAAGAGATTTGATGTTACATAATTTGTCCATCTCTATTATTTATATATGTGTGTGTGTGTGTGTGTGTGTGTGTGTGTTCAGTCAGTTGTGAGCGGTGTGTGCAATTTTCTGCGGCCACAAACACAACAGGGTGTCACACCCGCGGTGAGGTCAAGTTGGGTTTTTGTTCTGTCTCGTTATTTCCTGTTTTATTTTGATATTTACCTGCCCTCTTGTTTCAGGTCACTTGCCCTCCCTTATGTGCCACCGGTCTGATTGTCTTCCTCGCCCTGATTGTTTCCACCTGTTCCCCATTACCCTGTGTATATACTGTCTGCGTCTCCCTTTGTCCCATGCCAAAGGGTTTCGTTATCATATCGATCGCCAAAGCCTTGTTTCCTTGTCCGTCCGTAGCCATAGCCTTGTTTCTTGAGTGTTCTTTTGTTTATATTCCTCGATTGAGTGATTTTTTGTTGTAAATTCTTAGTCTAGCCCTTTTGTTTCATTGTGTATACTGTAGTGTTTTTCAGCCTCCTTCAGAGCGCTTTCAGTTAATGTTTTGCAGCCAGTTGTTTTTCCTCTTGGTGAGTGATTTTGATTTTGATAACCTTTTCATAAAATAGTTTAGAGTTTTTCCTCCTTTGGAGTGATTTTTGTTTTCTCTAGTTTAGGCCTGTTTTTTATAGCCTACCATAGCCTCACTCGGTCGAGGGTCTTTTGTTATTTCAATAAAAAGATCA
>NW_020856605.1:0-1424 GCF_000972845.2 Larimichthys crocea
AACTCGTTTTCTTGTTTGTTTGTTTGTTTTTCCTTTCTTTTGTTTTTTTGAAATTGTATATGGAGCATTTTTGGTTCATTCACTTTATTTTTTTTTTGTTTGTACATATTGGTACTGTTTGCACCTGGTGAGGTGGAGAATAAAAACCCAGAAAACCATCATTTTCCGACTAAGCCTGGATTTTTGGAACGAAAGACGAGGTTAGCAGAAGAACCCCGCAACATATAGTGTCAGAGGTGGGATGGCAAGTCGGAAAAAAACCCTCCATCCCAGGGGCACTGGCCTGCGTTCCTAGCGGCGAGAGCAGCCAGAGGAAATGGCGACCGCTGGTGCCAACCAAGAGTGGGAGACTGACAAAGAGGATGAGGAGGACCCCTGGTGGGGCCTAGCTGCGCCTGCAGTCCCTGCAGCTCCTGCATCCACAGGTGAATCGGGGAGAGAGCTGGTCGGCATGATGCAGGACTTTTTGGCAGCACAGCAAAGGAGAGAGGAGGGCCTGCTGGCAGAGATCAGGGGGCTAAGGGCCTCTCTTCCATCTGCCCAGCCATTACCTGTGCTGAATCCGCCAGTTGCCACACCCAGCACAGCAACAGCCAGCAGTCCCAGACTATAACTGCCCACCCCGGCGTATTCGGAGGGACACACCACTGGAGGCGTCACCAGCACCATACATCCAGTTCCCAGAGGCAAGCAGTAGGGCCGACCAGCCAAGACCAGACTGGAGACCCTATAGCGAGCCCAGGATACCCCAATATCAAACGGGGGAGGACATTGAGAACTACTTACTACGCTTTGAGCGTATGGCAAAAACATGGCACTGGCCAGAGAATGAGTGGGCGTGCCGCCTAGTCCCATTGTTGGCAGGGAAGGCACTGGAGGCCTACACAGCGATGGACGAGGAGAGGGCCCACTGGTATCCAGACCTGAAGACGGCGCTTCTGGCCAAATTCGACATCTCCCCAGAAACCTATCGGCAGCAGTTCAGAGCCATGACGATACCACCGGTGAGAACCCGACTGAGACGTGTCACCGCCTGAAGGGCCTCTACCGGCGCTGGACACGGCCAGAGCAGCACACCAAGGAGCAGATCGGTGAGACCATCATCTTGGAGCAGCTACTGTGAGTACTGCCGCTGGAAGTACGAACCTGGGTGAAGGAGCATGAGCCAGCGGAGGGGCTCACAGCTGCCAGGCTCGCGCTGCAGTATATCAACGCTCGGAGAGGGGGCCCAGCTTCACGCTTCACCAGCGCAGCACCCCGACCAATGGTCCAGCCACCGCAGCCACGGCCCGGGAGAAGAGAATACAGACAGGAAGTTCCAGGTACCACCACCAGCACTGCCCCAAACCAACAAGCCTCTGGTAAGAATTTTGTGTGTTTTTATTGCCAGCAGCCAGGACACAAAGCATCCGTTTGTCCCATAC
>NW_020856606.1:0-600 GCF_000972845.2 Larimichthys crocea
ATGTCCTGGAGTTGGCAGCAATGGATGCCATGAAAGGCAATGATAGACTGAAAAAGGTGATGTGGATAACAAGTATTAAAAATTCAAAATTGAAATTACAACAAATTTAATTATACCGTTTTAGTGTATTCTCTCCCATAATTTTATTTTAATTTTTTCAGGTGATGGATGTTCTGAAAGCACTGTACAAACAGTATCATTATTCACCGAAGGCATGGAGAGGACTAAAAGAGCTGGCTGATGCACTCCACCAAAAGATTTGGAAGCCAACAAACCTAGGGGGGACAAGGTGGCTCCCACACATGCAAAGGGGGACACGGGACACTTTTACAAAACTATCCAGTGTTGCTTGCACAGCTGGAGAACACTGTTGAAACAAGGTAAGCAATAAGCTCATATTGCTTACTTTATCATGCTGTCTTATAGTCAATCCCCTCTGTCAACTTAATTTTTCTGTACTTTTTTGTGCTTGTGTAAATCAAACAGATCTGCAAGTGCTGAAATGGTTGGAAGAGCAAAGCAGTGCTTACAGCTATTAAAGGACTTTCAACATCTGCTCTTCTTTGTTCTGGTGCAAGACATCCTCGAAGTCTTGAGTTG
>NW_020856607.1:0-690 GCF_000972845.2 Larimichthys crocea
TTTGGATTTTGTTAAGGCACCTTGTGATTTGAGGCTTTTATTTGAAATATGTCAGAACATGACACAAAAAAGTGAAAAAGATCCACAAATTGGAAGGCACAGTTACACAGTAAATGTGTGAGCTAATGTCTAACCAAAGATGAGAAGATCTGAAGACTTACCTGAAGCACTTTCTGTAAAAATCTGCAAGCTTAGGAGCAACACCAAACCACTAGACAGCCCCATCATGAACCACATCCACGACAACAAACTGAAAACAGCTGCCACCAATGTTCCTATATATAACTTTCTATTGGAGTGGCACCAGCTCCTTCTTCAGAATGAGCGCCCCTTTAAACCTGGCGGTGAAGAGGTACAATGGCTGACCCTGAGGAAAACTCTGCCGGACAGATCAGATGGATCAATGTCTGAAATCGTTGAAGTTGTGTTTTCAAGTGTCAACATTGTGAACTCATGGTTATACCAGCACTATACTGTGCGTTATAATTCAGTTTTTCCAGTATCTCTTTCACTGTGTTTATGGCAGTTTCTCTGCGTTCAATGCACCCACATTGTACAGTGAGTCAATAAAGTGAGTGATAAAATACATTTACTGTGTGTTGGTTCAGATCTTTTTGGGATTTCTCTTTGTGTGCTTTCCTCTTTCTCCTTTTAACGGCCCACACATCGCCAAAGTCCATGTGTGGGTGT
>NW_020856608.1:0-11800 GCF_000972845.2 Larimichthys crocea
AAGGAGAAGAAGGAGCAAGGAGGAGGAGAAAAAGTGATCCTCGTCATCAAGGCTTATCTAGCAAAGCATTATTCGTCTACGGAGCATGCGTAGGATCAAAAAGGAGAATTAGCAGCCTATCGGCGTATTATTCGCCTAGCCTCCTTCTTATTGATCCCCACCTTCGCAGTCTTTTATTTTCCTGCTTTCTTTCTCCGTTGGCCGTCGCCGCAGGCTGCCGGACGCTCCGCACGGCCGTGGGGACCACTCCTTCTCCTCCCCGCGCACCAGGCCCTCCCGCACCGTCGGCGTCGCCGGCGCCGAAGGCCGAAGAAGAGAAAAGCACCGTGCGGGAAAGATGCCCTGCTGGCGGATCCGCCCCCCTCTCCCTCCCCCGGAGACCCTGGCCTACGCGCTGGACCTGCCTCTGCCGGCCCTTGCCTGAGATGGACCTGCCTCCGGGTAAGACACTTAAATCAAATGTATTCTTCTTATTCCTTATTCTAATATGTGAGTGGCATAACCTGTGTACTTTCACAGGGGACGAGTTGGAAACTGTTTGATATACAGTTAATGGGTCAAACTCGTGTAAACGTGTTGTTATTGGTTTTAAAGCGCTTTAAAACGTTCGGGAAACATCTTAGACCAATATGCAACGATGTATTGAGTTTTTATTTTTGATATATATATGTTTGTATGTGTATTAATTTTGTCGATTTTGAGTGAACCAAATATTTTTAAAGTAAAAAAGTCAAGATGGCGACTGGGGGGCGAGGGCCGTTTATTTTTTCAGAAACGCATCGAATGTACATTTTTATCAGGCCATGGAAACGATTGACTTTTAGGGCAGGTCCGCCCTGAAACGCGCATGCGTAATCAGAGCGCACCTGGGGTTAAACGGTACACAGAGCTGTTTGGTCGTTTAAAGTTGCCCCTCACGTAATGAATCATTTTTAGGGAAAAACTGAAAATATACTGTAAACAATATGTGAATTAGATTTATTTGTGAGATGAGATGATTGATTTAATTAACCGCCGAAAAATTCTAAAGAAATTTTGGGGAACGTGTGGTGCCTGACTCTGGCCACTCCTGGGCCCCGTCGCTCCCATAGCATACTTACTGACACGGTGCTCCTCAAATATCCTCAAATAGTCATTTTTAACATTTCTGTTAAAAGAGGAACTATATATTTATAGTACAACTGTAATATGAGTGATTGTAACAAGGGTGGTGGTGATATGGAGTGAATGATTTATTACATGGTTGGTCTAGTTTTAAAGAAATTCCCTGTGTGGTTTGCTTGGGCCCACAGCCTGAAACTAATTTAACTTATAAAATTTTATATGTTAACATGTGAGGAGTAACCAGTATGTGCGGTTTTTCACTTGTTCATTAAGTTCAAATCCTGTTTTTTAACATCATGTTGTCCAGAGGTTGGCCTAGATTTTTGTGTAAACGCTTTTATCGTTGTCATACGGTTTTAAAAATTTCTGTCTGCGGATTCCTCTGTCGGAGTCACGGTCTTGTTCAGTAGGCGTGTGATGTTCGTCTCTGGTTATGTCTCTGTGCTTCGTCTTGTTTGCGATTCATCATCTGTTTGTGCTTGTAGGAAAGACTGGGCAAGACAACTTATTGGCCAAGTTGAACCAAATTGATATTTTTGTAATAGGTAATTGTGTGATGGTGGGCAGCGTCCATGTTTTATCCACTGTGGTGTTGGGTGGTGTGGTGTGTGTGTGTGTGTGTGTGTTGTGTGTGTGGGTGTGTGTGTGTGAGGGGCCGTTGATGTGTTTTCATCATCACATTCGAAATAAGTGATGTGGTCTTGCATGGACGATCTGTGACCCCTATGAACATGTATGTAATCATGAGAGATAACTTGCATTGGTGTTTTGTCATGTCCCTCTTTGCTCACACACAAACTTTACTATTGTCCTGCAGAAGTCGACGCCTTCGTGGGAAGGGTAGTTGTTCTTATTTTCATTTCGAATGGTAGTTGATGACGAGGGCGTCATTATTCCTGACGGATAAGGATGGTGACCACGCCATCGTCTATTCAGATGATAGCGAGGGCTCCGTCTTTGCTGAGGGAATGGGTGATGAGACGCCCCGACATCTTCTCTTCGATGCAGATGAGCAGCTCTGCTTGCCTTTTCGGAGGGAGAGGCATGGTGACCGCCACCGGACCCCAGGCTTCATCCCTTCGGATGAAACAGGGATCCACCCTTCTGACGAAGACGAATACGCCCTGTTTTCAGGCTCTTCAGACGAAGGCGAATACTCCCTCTTCCAGTTCCTCAATGAGGACGATGCCTTCTAGTGTGTCTTGTTTTTTGCAATCTGAAGGCGGAAGGCTCCTGGGGCCTTCAGCTCTTCGATGAGGACAGAGCCTTTTTTTTGGCATCAGTTTTCCTCAGATGGAAAGACGATGGCCACATCACTGGGCTCTCTGGGTGTGCTGGAATGGAGGGTCCGATGAAGGCGATGATGTTGGGAGTGGTGAAATCAAGCGCCTTAGTCCTAATCCAGCATCGGAGGATCCCACCCCTCCTCTTCTGGTAGCTGGGGGGGGAGCGTTTCCAGTAAGATGAGGAGCAGGGAGGACAGTGATGAGGACAGACACCCCAGTCCAAGGCCAGGGAAACGCTGGAAGTAGTAATCTTCTCTTCGGTCTGACTGGGATGGTGGAAGACATCCAGTCAGAATGATGAGGAGTCTTCGTGAAGAAGAGTCCTGAAGCCTAGGATGGTACATCTCAAGTCGATCATGATGGCAAAACAAGAATTACCTCAAAGGACAACCAATCAAGATGACGAATCGATATAGTATCAAAGAGAGAAGAGAAATAGAGGAGAAAGACGGAGTTTGTCAGATGAAACTTCTGCTTCTTGTGACCGTATAACGGTCACCCCTGAGGAAGAAGTTTAAGATGGCAACAACCTCATCATCATGGATTGTTTTTGAGGCCTGTAGACCATCCTTCGATAAGAAGACATCATCACGGTTATCAGCTGAGGACAAAACATGACGAATCTAACGAAGGGGATGTCCTCGTGATAACGAAGGTGCCGACATTCCTCCCCCTCCGCTGACACGAGAAGGATGGAGAACAATAAAGATGTAGTTGATTAATGTACCTGTTTATGTGGCACACTGTAAAGTAATGTAATATTATGTAAGTAGAAAATGTCATCTAATGAGAAATGTAATATACTGTCGATGCGTACCCTGTCCTCTTTATCGGCATGTAGTACATGTCCTCTCCTGTCTCTCCCGTACGTGTAGTCCCGGTCCTCGTTCTTGGCATGTCGTCCCCCTGGTCCTCCCTGTCCTGTCCATCTCCTGTCGCTGTCGTCCACTCTCCTCGTCCTATCCTGTCCATGTCGTTGTCCTGTCCTGTACCGTCCTGTCCGTACCCTAGTCCTCTCGTGTCCGTGGTCTCGTCTGTCAGTCCCCGTCCTCTCGTGGTCTGTCCTCTCCTGTCCTGTCCTCCTCCCGGTGGGGGCCGGGTCGTCCGCCTGGTCCTCTCGTCGTCCGGTCCTCTACTGTCCTGCCTCTCACTGTCGTCCCCTGTCCTCTTTCTCGTCCTGTCCTCCCCTGTCCTCTCCTGGTTCTGTCCTGTCGTCCCCTGTCACTCTAACTGTATCCGGTCCTCTCATCCCGTCGGCCGGCCCAGAAGCGCTGGAACTGCTGTCATCTTATTCATCTGACTGGATGGAGGAAGACAATCCAGTCAGATGATGATGAGGAGTCTTCTGAAGAAGAGTCCTGAAGCAGAGGAGGACAGCTCATGATCAGAGCAGGACAATCATGAGATGAGGAGTTGTCCACGATGAACACTTCTGCTTCTTGTGACCGCCTATGTTCACGCTGAGGAAGACGAACCCAGACCTTTCTAAGACCTGGCAACCACCTTCATCATTCGATGGATTGCTTTGACTGGTCCGAGTCAGACGCATCATGTCAATGAAGAAGACACACTCTGTTATCACTGAGGTCCGAAACATGGACGGAACCATAACATAGGATGTCCTCAGTTCTTCCTTTTCCCTCCTTCGATACGAGGTGCGGCGACATTCCTCCCCCTCCTATGAATCGAGAAGTATGGAAGATAAAGTATGTAGGAATCAGTATGTTGTAGCTTTGTATGTACTATATTTGTAATGTGAATGTGGTAACAAGTGTAAATGTAATGTAATAATTGAATGTAATGTAGAAAATGAATGTACATGTAATGTCTAGTAAAATGTAATATATGTAAGGTAACCTGTAATGTCGATGTAATGTAATGTATAATGTAATGTAATGTAGGTAAAATGAATGTGATGTTAAAGTGTGTAATGTATGTGTAAAATGGTGTAATGTAGTAAATGTACATGTGTTGTAATGTAATGGTAAGTAAAAGGATTAAATGTAATGTAGAAATGTAGATGTGATGTAATGGAATGTAGTAAAATGTAATGTAATGTAAGGTAGTAGATGTAGTAAATTGTAGGTCACAGGAATGGTAAATGTATGTAAGAGTAAAATGTAATGTGATTGTAATGTATGTCGTCACGTACTGTACTATGTAATGTTGTCAATGTTAATGTATGTAATGTCGTCCTGTAATGTCCTGTCGTACAGGTCTGTACCTTTGTCTAAGGTCTTCAATTTAACCCTTGAAACAATAAACTTTTCCATTTCCTCTCAAGAGCTCTCACCTACCTTCTCGTAGTGGAGAGGTTTGCGTGTTCCTGTGACCTACTGGGGACCCTGTGTTGATTGTTGGAGTCATCCCTGTGTCGGGAGTGTCCAAAGCAAACTTGTGTGGCTCAGTACGAGAGGGCCGGACTACGAGTCGATTCACACATCCAAAATTTAGATTGTTGCTTCACTTTCAGATTCTAGCAGGAACAAAACCAGAGCATCACCCAACCAGAAGAAGATGACAGTCAGCAGGAACTCGGCTGCTGGCAGATGGCAACTGTCACTTACGTCTTCCTCTGTGGGCTTAGCCATGTTTGTGAAGCTTCTCAGAAACTATTAGACGCTCAGAAAAGACCACACTGACCCTTCAAGTGTTGTGACATGAGGGGACTCTATTTACAGTTTGCCTCGAAATCCTAACACACTAGTCTTCCTCCATGCATTAGTCCTGTTCTTTTTAAAACCTATGTTGGTTGGAGTTAATTCAATAAATGAAACATTTTAATTTATGTAACATGATCCACTGTTCTAGCTATTGATATACTTTAACCTCCAGTGCATGTTGACGATAACACAACACTTCTTAAATTTTAAAGTCCGCTAGATGTGTCACAATTACTTATTGTCTTTGGATAAAACTGCTCCAAACAGATTCTCCACACTAAAGAGTCTAAAAATTATCTGCGATAACTTTTGAAACACGCTTGAACACAATTTTTATGACATCAGTCCATATTCCAGACGTTGTATGTTTGGCGTAAATCGAAATAAACATGTAGCACAACTCACCTACAGTTTCTTAAAAAGCACCTTGATGGTACAAGGTAAAAAGAAAGCTGTTGGAAACCGCTTGAAAACTTGAACTGAATGAGGTAAATAAGGTAAAATTAAGTCAATTCAAAGGAAACAAATAATGGTTAGACAAACTGCTATTTCTGCAGCAGTGTAGAAGCTAAATTAAACCTTGAAATGTGTTGAGGCAATTTTACTATTCCTAATACAATGTTTGAGTACTGCCAAAGAACCCCGTCTGTAAAAGCAGTGTGTTATATACCAAACAGTTTCTGAGCATATTTGGACAATATCACCTGCAAAAAACAATATAGTGCTATAATAACAGCAAGAAAAGGGTTGTTGAAGTGAGGCCCAGTCTCAAAGCCCTCGTCTCTTACACCATCAAAAAGGCAGAAAGTGGAAAAAAACTCTGACAGGAAGAGGTCTGGCAGCCGAAAACCACTACAGAATCAGAAGACAGGTTTCTTTGAAACAACAGCTTAATCATCTCGCAAAGTAAGGAAGTGTCTGATTCACCTTCCAAGCGGCAGTTTGACAGCTCGCCAGCAGTAATAAAGTTGTTGCTAAATAGGAAAAACTTGTCTTGGTTATGAATCACTGACGTGGACTACTTAAGGATGTAATAAAAGTCGCTGACAAAAACTAAAATATCAGAATGACCTGTGAACTACTGTTTTTTAATGCAACCTCAAGGAAGGTGTAGAAATCTTAAAATATGTAGGAATATTATATATAACACTCACAGCCACTTTATTAGGCACACTTGTCCAACTGCTCGTTAACGCCAAATTTCGAATCACAGCACACATCACATGGCAGCAACTCAATGCATTTTAGGCATGTAAAGACATGGTCAAGACGAAATCTGCTGCAGTTCAACACCGAGCACAGAATGGGGAAGAAAGGTGATTTTAAGGACTTTGAACGTGGCATGTTGTTGGTGCCAGACGGGCTGGTCTGAGTACTCAGAAACGCTGATCCTACTGGATTTCTTCACGCACAACCATCTCTAGGGTTACAGAGACTGGTCCCGAAAAAGAGAAAATATCCAGTGAGCGGCAGTTCTGTGGCCAAAATGCCTTGTGATAACAGAGGTCAGAAGAGAATGCCAGACTGGTTCGAGCTGATAGAAAGGCAACAGTAACTCAAATAACCACTCATTACAACCAAGGTATGCAGAAGAGCATCTCTGAACCACCAACATGTCGAACCTTGAGGCAGATGGGCTACAGCAGGCAGAAGACCACACCGGGTGCCACTCCTGTCATCTAAGAAACAGAAAACTGGAGGCTACAATTCGCACAGGCTCACCAAAATTGGACAATAGAAGATTGGAAAAACGCTGCCGCCTGTCTGATGAGATCCAATTTCTGCTGCGACATCATTGGTAGGGGTCGAATTTGGCGTCGACAACATGAAAGCATGGATCCATCCTACTAGTACAACAGTTCGGCTGGTGGTGGTGTGTTAATGATGTGGGGGATATTTTCTTCTTGGCCACTTTGGGCCCCTTATACTAATTGAGGCACATCGTTGCAACGCCACAGCCTACCGTATTGTTACAGTACAGTATTGTTGCTGACCATGTTGGCACTTAATTTGAACTCGTCTGTCTAAAATGGCAGACAGAGACAGCAGAGCAAGACATGCTATATAATAATGTATGGGGACGACGGGGCCAGAGTCACGCACACTCAAAATTTCTTTAGAAATTTTCTAGTTTTATTGTATTGTTTTTTTTAATCTTTCTCTTGTCTACTTAATGTTTTTATTGTGTTTCTATTGTGTTATTTATTGTGTTTTATTTTGTTGTGCAGCACTTTGGATACCTTGTGTTTGCTAGAATCGTGCTATATGAATAAAATGGATTGGATAGAATGAGCCTTTTATATCTACAGAGGGAGGCGGTCTCCTCTCCATGGGTCCGCCATGTTGAACCACCATGTTTCTACAGTAGCCCAGACCGGACAAACCAAACTTTGGTTTCTGGTGCTTGGAAATGAAGCTAATGCAGAAGTGCTAAACTGTAAACTGTAATGCCTCTTGAGACAGGTTGCAGAAGTGAGTCAACCCCCATAAGTCCCCATGTTAAAATGTCCAACTTCACAGTAGAAACAAACAGCCTGGTACAAAAGACTGTTTGGTCTTTATAGCTAGTTTCTCAATTATTTTTTTTTAAACTCACCCCTCCAGATGATATTAAGACTTAATGTTGCGCATAATTAACAGTGTGGCTGCTTCATTGACAGGATTAGATGAGCTGGGAGGTGGAAGAAGCAGTACATCCAACGTGGCGTCGTCCAGCATCACATATTTTTGGCTTTAAAACAACTCTTCAGAAACCTATGCGTGACGTCACTCAGGCTCTGTCCATTCTTTATACTGTCATTGATATAAACCTGAAAATAAGAATCTCTATGTTTTTATTACCTTATAATTACAGACAAACCAAACATCGGCTCTACGTAGAACCTTTTTCTGTTTTCTTCAAGATTCACAGCCACTGTTGTTTATCCTTCATGCAAAAAAGGAGGGTGATGCAATCGGTATTCATTTGGTTGCAATCTGCAACTTTAAAGCCATTAAATCTCACACTCTTGCACCTTTAATGATTTAAATATTATACATTTTATTTCACATTAAGATCTACATATCTAAAAAAAATAGAAATATTTTATGAATCCTTTATCTGTCTATCTATTGGCCAAATGTTTGTCAAAATAATCTAAATATGAGCATATGTGTAAGGTTCAGTGTGTAGGATTTAGCAGCATCTAGTGGCGAGGTTGCAGATTGCAACCAAGTAAGTACTGCTTGTCTCACCCTCTCATTGCTCTCATAATGAAAACATAGTTCTGTATATTATAGTCCATTCGTGCCAACAGATGCAAATCACTGACACTAGTAACCCTGACAACAGTGTAAAGATAGTCAAGACCTGCATTCAAAATCATATCTTAATTATTATTATATTATTATTATTATTATCACCACCAGTATTAGGTGGGTTGTTTCATTATACACGATCATATGTCTGGTATGTTAAAACTAGTCGAGCTCTCTCTTTTCTAATAGTTGTAAATGTACTTAGTTACTTTCTCCCACAGCTATAAAGCAATAATCAGTTGAACGATTGGACAAAAATGAACAAAAATGCTTGTGCTAGCCTTGTAAACGCAGGTGTTCAAAATACAAAACAAAGGAAGACGACTGCTCATTTTCTTCTGGTTGTTTTTAATTGGACAGAATACCTGTCTTTTTTTTCGTACACATCGACATGAAAATCTTCCCACTTCAATTACTACCATTAGTACAAAATATGTCTTTTACAAAAGGATCATCTTTCGGACTGTTTGGGACAGTGCGTTGGGTTACAGCAGTGCAGAGATATTAGCATCAGAAATAAGGAGACTGGTCGTGTACACACCAACTACGAGTAAAACCTAAAATGAACGCGTACCAAATGAACGGAAGCTTTCCTGCTACTGGAGTGCTCTTAATGCACATCTGAGTTTGAGCACAGATTATTTAGACACACAAGACTACAGTATATGCATTGAAGTGAAAAAGTGTTAACTATACAGTACAAAACTATGCAAAGGATTTCATCTCAAAGCACCCCATATTAACATCGTACGGATGACTGCTCTTTTGAACAGGTTGTCGAATATATGCGAGTCCTGATGCACTCTTGTCCCCATGCTATTAACCTTTGTTTGAATCAGAGAGGTTTAAATAAGAGCAGGCAAGATGACCTGCATAATGATGTCTAACCCAGTCAGATCCTTTGAGACTGACATAGTTTTTAAAAAAGGAGGCCATGAAGGGATCTTGAAACAGAGTGACTGCAAAACGTTAACAAAAAAAAAAGTGACAAAAATACAAAAAAAACATGAGGTAAACAAAACAGTTTCATGGTATCATTCACAAACCAAAATATAGCTTTTTTTCATGTCACCACAACATTATCCTAAATAAAAAACCCACATTTTTGCAGAACACAAAACGACTGTGGGCTACTCAACGTATCGTGAAAAGTTTGAGATTTCGTCTTGGACATTGTCGGAGATGACATCTCATTTTCCTATCACTTTCCTCATTTAAAATGATAATAATATTATTATTATATTTAATAATAATAATAATAATAATAATAATAATAATAATAATAATAATAATAATACTAATATAATAATAAAAGTAGTAGTAGCACATGGAAACAGACCAATAATTACCCTTTTCCACCTACTCCCTTGTTTTGTAAACAAACAAAGAAATGAAGAAAAACCTATCCCACCCAACCCCCAGCCCGGGTGTCAGTCATGAGGATGAGGGTCCATCATCTCAGTCTCCAGCCTTGTTCCAATGGCTCATTGACAGTCTGGTTATTTTCAGAGCAGTTTATAACTCGTCCTTGAGTTTAGAGTCTGTGCCTTCATCATCCTCTTCTTCCTCCTCCTCCTGCTCTTCCCCCCCGTCCTCCTCCTCTTCTTCATCTTCCTCCTCCTCCTCATCCTTCTCTTCTTCCTCCTCGTCTTCCTCCTTTGCCTCTTCTCTCCTCTGCTTGTCCTCCTCCTCATGTTTCTTCCTCTCCTCCTCTTGGCTTTCCTTCATCTTCTTCTCTGCGTCCTGGAGAGGATACAAATGAAGACGACAAGTTAGAATGCTACACCCAGCGAGCAATGGATATGATATTACACCCCAAAATAAATCAATGATTGATGATTATATGTTTGAAAACCGGTTAAGATGAAAGTTTCTGACCTTAGTTTTACCCCATGTGTCGTTGCCTACTTCCTCTGCCAGGATTGGGTCGTTGGTGATCAGGAAGTTATCAAAGATAGTACCAGACTTGACCTACGAAAATAAAGAAGTAATTTTAGTATCAATAAAAGAAAAAGAAAAAGACAACTTTTCAACTTCTCTTAAACTGAAACTTTGCACTGACTGACAAACTGTAAACACACAACTAAAATGTTCCTGCATGGATATAATTATGAGTATAAGTCATAAACTAGTTTGCCAGTCTTTATTAAATTCATTCAATCAAACAGTCAGCTACAGCATCTTCTTACCTGCCACAAGTCGAGACCAATCACACCGATGCTGTCATATTTATAAATCTCAGAATCAGCCGTGTACTCCGGGTTGTCAATCTCAGGGTGAATCCACTTGCCTTTGTAGGCAGGATTGCTGATCTCTCTGGGCTTCCACTCACCCTAATGACAGCAAACAGTCACAGAAGGCCAGACAGTGTGGTTAATGTCAGTGTGTCAAAGTTCAGAAAATGCTTCAGAAATAGGGACGTGAGAAATGACAAACACATGCATCTCGTTGTATTTTATGTTGACAAAGTCAGCCTTTTTAGCTTTACTCCTGGTGAAACAGGCCAAAATCAGACCCTTTTTTACTCATTCATCACCGACAGACATTCAAAATAAGGAAATCTTTGAGGGCACTTCAATCTGAGGCATGCATTTTAAACTGAGATACTCCAATAAAATGGCATTAATATTGAGTATTACGTAGCAAATAGAGTGTCATTTCACACAGAGCAATAGTGTCACCTATTGACTGAACATTGTATATTCATTCATTTGCAGTTTACCTTGTATTCAGGGTTAGTGACCATAGGTGGCTCCCACTCTCCGTCCATCTCATCATCCCAGTCATCGGGCTTCTTAGCATCAGGATCTGGGATGTTCTCGGGCTTGTCCCAGTCCTACCAAAGATACAGGAAAAGTTAAATGTGTAAAAGTGGGTACAAATGGGACCAAAATATTTATGAAAAAAAATGAAAATTCTAGTGTGACTCAAGTAGACTGACCTCTGTTTTCTTATCGTCAGGGTCGGGAATCTTCTCCCTGTCATCCCAGTCCTCTGGCTTTTTGGCTTCAGGGTCCTTAATTTTTTTGGGAGGCAGGAAGTCCCAGTCATCCTCCAGATTGCCGGACTCGACCTTCTTATTGTCGATCTTGACTTCGTAAGTGTTGTCGGGGTTGACAATCAGTGTGTACAAGTGGGAGTACTCATCATCCTGCAAGATGAAAAAGAAAAGTTGGCAGCTATTCTGATTGTGCTTGATATGTAACGTGCTTATAATGCTAAACATTTTCAGCGTCTCCTTGCTGGTTTGGTTTTATGCTCAGAAAGACACTAGCGGTGTTGTTACTGCAAAAGACTAAAGACAAGGAACTGTTTCTGTCATTTCCCAAGTGAATATAAACTCAAGAACCACAGTGATGTCTCACCTTGCATCTGATGTCCTTGTTAATCAGATGGTTCTTGCCTTTGTAGTTGAAGATGACATGAACCTTCTTTGTGCCAGGACCACAA
>NW_020856609.1:0-21187 GCF_000972845.2 Larimichthys crocea
AAAATCATGAAATGTAGCCTGATTTACCTGCAATTCCGGTTAAGTATGTGGTGGTGTAATTAGTGAAAATTGTTCAGGTCACTGTGTGAGAACAGCAATGTGTTCGTCTACATCATTCTCTCGCAATCGAGGTCATCTATCTAGTCATCTGTCATTAGCTTTTTACTGTACCAGTTGCTAGTACTAGTGATATGTTAATTTTGTTTTTTTTAGAAGGCTAGCATTGACTAGACCAGTAAAATAGGATGCATAACCTTACTATTTGTGATTAAGCAATAGTCTATCATTTAGCAATTTAAATGATAAATGTTAATTAATTCTGAAATTTGCTGAAATCAATGGGACCAGGTCAGGAGGGAAGAAAGTGTTCAGGAGCCTCTGATGTCTTATGCGTAATAGTTTATTGAATCTTGGCCAAGGAGAATCAGAGGACAAGATAGATATTGACAGTCAGAGAGAGATAGTTTGATAAAGCTGGGTATTAATCAGCAAAATAAAGGTTATTTGCCTGATTGTTTCAACAGCGGTTACATTCAGCAAGTAATACACACGCCCACAGTCAACCCACTAGCAGCTCCTCTCCACCACCCCCACCAGTTGCCCAGTTTTTTGCCTGTCCCTGTCTGAACGTGGCCTACATCTGAAAGGCCAAAAAATCTTTTGTTGTACAGTCTGATGGCCAGGGGGACGAAAGCATTCTTAGGTCTTTTGTGGGAGCAGGAATGAGACAGCAGTCGCCACTAACACACTCCGTCTGCCTGATGAAGGGGTTGTGGCAGAGGGTGGTGGGCGTTGTCCAGTATGGACAGCATTGTCCAGGGTCCGTCTCTCTGGCCACAGTTACCAGATCCCAGCTCTGTGGCCCACCACTGAGCCAGCTTCTCCTCACCAGTCTGTCCCTTCGGGGCAGCGCTTCCCCACATCAACCACAGCATAGAAGAGGACGCTGGCCAACACAACGGGGAAAACATCTGCGCAGTTTTTTTTAACAGATGTTGAAGGACCCAACCTTCTTAGGAAGTACAGACAGCTATGTCCTTGCCTGTGTCGCTAGCATCCAGTCCTGTCGTCCAGCTGCAGCCCCAGATACACACCCACGTGTTTGCAATTATACAGTGGATATAAAGCATGCACAATGTGATGAAGAAAAATGGTTTTAATAATGGCAGCGTTAGCGTTGTAGAGGACCTTGCAAATGGTGCAATCCGACGTGAGGCGAGTATTTAGGAACGCGAGGACCAGTGGTACTCACACTTTGATACATCTGATTTTTTTTGGTGCGTACAACATTTTCCGGGTTTGGCCGTACGCCAAGTTTCAGTAGGAAATCCACGCAAGTAGTTGTACATGAAGCCCTCTTGAAGATTAAGCTGAGCAAGTTGGTTTCTTTTAAACTGGTCAATAGCCATTAATTTGGCTACATACATTACCCTCAGGTAGTTTATGTGCATATATGTATGAACTGTAAATATGTCATATGTGTTGTCTAAAATAATAATAAAAAAAAGAATAACATTAAAATAAATAATTATGTTGAGGCAATCTTAATTCACCTCCCCAATTGTTGATACAGGATGACACTCAGAAGACGTGAGTTCGTTCAAAGTATTTATCAATTGAACAAAGCTTTGGGAGATCCTACCACAAAAAAAGTATCTGTTGCAGAAAAAAGCCAAGTAAGAGATCTGAAGAGTCCTTCTCTGCTTCAGTCTTCTTATACACTGTTCTACACCTGTCCACTGGACGTCACTCTTGTCTTCCTGTCCCTATACATAGCTGCCCGCATCATTTTAAAGCTTCAGGGTGTTCCCGTAACCATGGTTACTCACAATGCTGACGGGGAGGGAGAGACACTGAACGAAGCCGTTTACACATTTCACAAACTGAGTCTCAAAATGAAAACATAGCTCTGTGATGATAACGTCACAGCAGGAAGAGTCAGTGCTAGCTGGGCAGCTAAACTTTAGATCCCGCCCTGTGTGGATCATTATACCGTCAATGGTCTTGTGCACACATGCTGTAAACAATACCATTGGCTGTGGAGTGTGACAATCTGTCAATAAAAATCAGCCATGTGCCAACACTTTTTTCTCCATGGATCTACACTGATCTCATAAATTGCCTCTGTGAAGTCTGTGAAATCTGTCATAACAACAGAGAACTTCCAGATCCAAGCCCTCGAGGTATTGTGCTCCGCACCAACAGAGGCCCAGGCCTTAAAGCTAAAAACACTGACCTGCAGGCAAGAAGCAAACGGAATAATGCACCCACTGCCTTTTCTCAAAGGTTCTGGTGGAGATATTCAAAGGATAACTGTTGCAAACCCCGCCAGAGCTCAACCAGGCCCACTGTACCAAACCTAGACCCGTGATTGTATGCTTTCACTGTCACCAAACGAAAGAGCTGATTGTCCGGGAGTATCTAAATGGGTAATTTGCTAAAAATGCTCAAGACTAGCAGCTGGCTGACCTAATCGCTCTTCCTGCAAAGCCAACACCGGGGTTTGAATGGGATATAATGTAAATGGACTGTACTTACATAGCGCTTTTCTAGTCTTCCGACCACTCAAAGCACTTTTACACTACATATCTCATTTACCCATTCACACACATTCCTACACTGACGGCCATGCAAGGTGCCAACTGCTCATCAGTTTGAGGAGCTAACCATTCATTCACATTCACACACCAATGGCACAGCCTTCGGGAGCAATTTGGGGTTCAGTATCTTGCCCAAGGACACTTCGACATACACAGGGCCGGGGATCGAACTGCCGAACTTCTGATTAGTGGACAACCCGCTCTACCTCCAAGCCACAGCCGCCTGTACTCGATCGAAACTAATCGATACTTCCGGCTGAAAAATCTATACTTTCTGGGGAAACAAAATGTTGATATATATGTCGCAGGATCGATAAAAATGCTCAGCCTTAGGACGTTCTGCAGCCCCCTCATGCATGAGTTGCTGCAGGTACTTGGAAAGATGCATAGTTGGAAAAGATGAAAAAAGAAGCCTAGAAGAGAAAGGGTATTGACTTACAGAAGCTTTGAGGGAAACCCATGAGGTTGGCAACTTCTCTGGGAGTAAAATAACGGAGTTTCAGTTTCAACAGCCGCTGGAGCTTCTCCTCTTCAGAGTACTGGTCCAGACCTTTAAACACAATCTCCATCTGCAGAGGACACAAAACAAAAGCCTTATAAAAACCAACATAAAAAACGTTGTTCTTATTCTTAATAGGATTTGGTTAAGCTGAGCTGAGATTGGCTAGAGTGCGTGATGTCATCGCTAGAGTGGAGAGGGAGAGAAAAAGTTGTCGAAAAATAAATTTGTAAACTGCGATTGCGGCCACAAATGTGAAGCTACAGAAATCATTTATAGCTAGAAAGAGTGTGTCTGCTCAGGGGTCAGAGGAAGAGGGAGTGAGCGCACACGCGCGCACCTGTGACTAATTACTCAGACACTCTCACATACATACATACATACACACATACATACACACATACATACATACATACATACATACATACATACACACACAGACAGGGAGGAGAGGGGGGAGGGGCTATTTTCAAAATAAGAGTCAGAAGGCAGAAGTCAGCAGGCAGAAGCCCAGCGGCGGCCATTTTAGCAGTTATTGGCACTTAATTTGAACTTGTCTGTCTAAAATGACAGTGTCAATAATAATGTATGGGGACGACAGGGCCAGAGTCAGGCACACTCAAAATTTCTTTAGAAATTTTCCAGTTGAGTGTGCCTTTTTTTTATGAGAGTTTTTGTTGCACATACACAAAACGGGTAGCAAAACATGTGGCTCGGCCGGGAATCGATTGCTATGACTTTTCTAAGAGTTTCAGCAAACGGTTTTGCCAAAAATCGCCAAAAAATGAATGGGTGTGTATTGCGAGAACTTTCCAGAGCTAGAGTGAGTGATGTCATCGCTAGAGTGGAGAGGGAGAGAAAAAGTCCACGGTGACTGTGGCCGCAAATGTGAAGCTACAGACGTGATTATCCCCTCAAACGTAGGAAAATTTGAGGCGGTCGCAGTGATAACACCGTTGAAGCTGTCAGCTTTATAGTTTTGGCGTGACACGCAAATATGCGGCAGCAACTCCCATCCTCAGCCTCATACACTCCCATGTTAAAAAGGCGTGAAATTTTCAGGAGGAAAGCAGAAGTAACGTTTCTCTCTTGCTCCCAAGGACACATTTCTTCATTTATTGCCAAAAAACGACTATGTAGACGATCAGGAAGGGCACACAATGCTCCCAGTTATGTCGGTTCAATGATTGGAAATACGGTTTGGTCAGCAATCCTTCCTGTTCAAGGGAAGGTCTCAGCATTTTCTCTCAGTTTCTGTCAGGATTTCTAACTGACATTTTAACAGGTGCAGATTAGCTGCTGTTGATTAGGTCCTGGTTGCTTGGCAACCTCAGCCTGCTTGAAGGAGGAGAGGGGGGAAGGGCCAGCAGGCAGAAGCCAAGCGGCGGCCATTTTAGTAGTTCTTGGCACTTAATTTGAACTTGTCTGTCTAAAATGGCAGACAGAGACGGCAGAGCAGCTAGCGCGTAAGCACCAACTGCTCCTGTGTCTAAATAAACATGTTAAAAATGACTATTTGAGGTGTGCTTTTTGAATACAGACCCCCGGCAACAGCCCACTCGTCACTCTCAACATTTCTGTGGGAATTTTCTTGTACTGAATTTACTAAGCAGTGTCAGTAATAATGTATGGGGGCATTTCAAAAGAAATTTTCTAGTTTTAAAATAATTTCCAGTCCATCAAAACACAAAAAATGAATAATTTAAGTTAAGTTGTGTAAATAAATGCTCTGTCCACATACTTGGACCAATTCTGTTCACCTTATATATGCTTCCTTTAGGCAACATTATAAAGAATCACCCATTTAACTTTCATTGTTATGCTGATGCCACCCAATTATATTTATCGATCAAGCCAGATGAAACCTATCAGTCAGCTAAACTTCAAAAAAAGGACATAAAAACTTGCATGACATGCCATTTTCTGATGATAAATTCAGACACAACTGAAAGTCTTGAAATTGAATCCTGTAGCAGCCGATAATGTAATAAAGTCCAATAATGTAATACCTGCCAATTACATTTTTGGCTTTAATACATTCAAAATGGCCCAAATTATTACATTATTGGACGTTATTACATTATTGGTTGCTACAGACCCAAACACCTCATGATTTGTCCTTTAGCGTCCACATAGGGGTGGGCGATATATCGAATATACTCGATAAATCGCGGCTTGTTCTACGTGAGATGTATGAAATGACTATATCGCGACCATCGAGTACTTGTCACGTAAATGTTTTAAGCCATTGGTATTTATTTCTCCGGAGTTTTGCCTGTGTCACTCACTCCTGGTGCTGCTCACAGCATGCATCACACTTCCCCGCCCACCCAGAAAAATCCCCTGCGCGCATGCATACTTTTTGTATCAGGAGAGACAAGGCCCACTGGCCCGCTCCGGAGGTGTACACACCTAATGGCTGCGCCGCGGTCACCTGATAGCTGCCAGTCTAGTCAATGAGAGCATTTACACAGGGCGCGCCGCGAAGCGTCTCAGAAGCGTCTCTCCGCACCACGGCGTGAGCATTCCGTAGCATTTCTATTTTTGACACGAGCCGCTGCTAAACCTCATATATTTCAACAGAGCACTGTGCACCAGACAGGAAATCCGACACAGAATCAACATAATAAACTTCCACCCCCTTTCAAAATAAAACACAATACACAGTTCACAACTTCACATCAACGTTACGTCATGACCGGTGGCACCAGGTCAGCAGTCAATCAATCAAAGGGTCTCAACATGAGCGATGAGAGACTAATTTTTGAAGTGGAACAAAACACAATCATTTATGACACAACAGATGCTTTTTATAATCTCCTCCACGTCGGAGAAGCAAAGTCAGCTGTTTGTTGTTGTTTCCTTTATACACAGTTTATCGCGGGGTCTCGCATACGTCCAGGATTCTCGCGTGAATACGGTCGGCTTGCTACGCTGCCAAGACGCGTCTGGTGTGAGTTGACGCAGGGCAGAGGACGCAGCTAAAAAGCGGCGCAGCCGTTAGGGTTAACTTGAATCATCATACTGATGTTATTTTTTGCATCCAAGGGTTGAAATTAACATTCATAGTGATTTACAGGAGAAATAAAAATATCGAGATATATATCGTGTATCGCGATATAGCTAAAAAATATCGAGATATTGGTTATAGGCCATATAGTGCAGCCCTACGTCCACATAAAACACATTTCAAGGACTGCTTTCTTTCACCTATGTAACATTGCAAAAATCAGGGACATTCTTGTCTCAAGCAGATGCAGAAAAAAATAGTCCACACATTTGTTACTTCTAAGCTGGACTATTGCAACTCCTTGTTATCAGGCTGCTCCAATAAGTCTGCTTATGCTGCTGCACGTGTACTGACAGGAATCAGGATCAGAGATCATATTACTTTCATTGTGTCTTCTCTGCACCGGCTATCTGTAAAGGCTTAAGACGCTCCTTTTTGATAGCGCTTAGAGCTCTTTCTAACTCAAGGTCTGGTCAGTGTTTATGTCTGTCAAAAGGAAGTTTTTTTCCTTGCCAAGTGCTTGGTTATGGTGGGAATTGTTGGGTAAATAATAATATAAAGAGTACAATCTAGACCTGCTGTATACGTAAAATGTCATGAGATAACTTATGATTTGGTGCTATATGAAAAAAACTGAACTGGAAAATTAAAAATTACAGTTCACACTGAACCAACAACAGAGCTGCAATTGTGTTTTGTTAATGCCTTTACTAAAGCCAAAACCTACCTCTGTTTCCATGCAGCACTGGAGTACAGAACCAGTTCCCTCCACATACCGCCCATAGCTATTGATAAAGCATATGAAGACAATCAAATAATAACATTACTAAGTGATCATTTTACCAACCAACTAGGCAGAACAACAGTAGGGATGAGATACAGTATCAACCAGTTTACCAAATGCCCCATTTACAGATTAGATAGTGGACCCAAACTAGAATCTTTGGTCTTGAGTTTGTGTCCAATGTCAAATACCTGAGTGGATCCAAGCAGACTTAGTTCAGTCTGCTCTGACCACAATGTATTATATAAACACTGCTGAAGAAAATAATTCAGGTAATCAACAAATAGTAAAGAAAATAAAAATAATTCTGCTATTAAATGATAATTACACAACCTTTTTAAATTTGATTCACATCTTTGATAAGATTTTTCCTTCATTATTATTATTTAAAATGTAGGTATGTATGTCAGTCGCGGCCCGAGAAGGTAGCCTACATGGTCCTATTTATTTGTCATTGTTAATGTTAGGATACTTGATTATATAGGTTCCTCAAATTTGGAGACTAACCTTTAACAGTTATGTGTCCAGAATTAACCAATTAATTTATGTTCTATCCTGTCATATTATTAGTGCAATATTAATGCACAGGGAAAAACAAACAAACAAAATTAATCAATGTGTACGCACAGCTTGTTGGGTTTTTTGGCATTGTGGCCACCAAACATGTAGTTGTAGTACATTTGGTTTTAATTATTGATTCACTGTAAATGAAGACATTATCTGTAATTTGGTTTGATAAGAGGTTAAGGCACACTGCTTTGTCAGCAGTTGTTTGTTACATATAGTAATAATAACACAAGATAGTGACAGGTAATTACTGTAACTGTACCCACCCTTTGGTAAAGCAGACAGACCTCCTGCATGTGGGCTTAACAATGTCCAAGATCAGAGCATATCGCAGCAGTGTTTTAGGAGGAAGGAGATAAAGTTCCATATTTACATCCGTCTGTGGTTCCAAGAACTCTTGAATCTGCCTGACAGTTAGATCATTGTTCTGATTCATCTTCCTCTGGGCATCCATTGTTGTCTCTAGTTTATACAGGACATGACCCGCCTGCAATTTGTCTCCTGGCTGGCAGGTGCCTGAATGGGAATGACTGAAGACTGTGAGCTGCTCAGGGGAACCACTCTCAGCAGGGTGTGGAAGGGTACCTGAAATCTAAGAATACACAGACACCCACACCCACAGCAGTGGAGGATTATGGAGCGGAATAGTTCCAGGTCCCACCTACAATACAGCATATCACCATCGGCCAATATGTGCGTGTGTTCGCCGATCAATTAGCGCATTCGGCAGCCATGTGTTGAGATGCTGGAGATCACGTGAAGCACATGCATTGCCCCTCCCTCCCTGGCAGAGAGCAGCTAGTAATGTTGAAAGACTGCCAACAACAAGGGTCAACAACTTTTAATGTATTTTTAACTGTATTATCTGCACTTTCAAAGTTTGTCTCTGTCTCACTGTTGTTCCTGTGGGCTCCTTTCCCACAGTCTAAAAAACAGTTTCCTTTAGGTCTTTCCATAATAGATGGGATAATAAAACATGGTCATTTTATTTTATGTAGGAAAAAATTAAACTGTTTAATTTACAAATCAAATAGAAGATAAAAATATACTGAATTTGTTTTTTTTTTGTTTTTTTTAAAGAAACGGCTGAAAAGAAATTAAATCCTGTGTGTCAGCATAAATGTTTTTGTTTTGAGACTTGTGTAACATTTGTTATCATTGTGTCATTTTTATCATGTAAATGGAGGGAGAAAAAGCAATATCGGCTTTAAGAATCGGCAAATATCGGGGATCGGTTAAGACTGATGTCATGGTTTATGCGTGGTTTAATATTTATTCGCGCTAACGTTGATAATGCACCAAACATAGGTGCAACATGTTGCTTGTTTTAAGAGCAGAAACTTCAACAATTTGTTGCTTAAAGCACATTTGTTAATTTAGTAAATAAATCTTTCTTATTTTGGTTAAATTGAGACATGTGTAACATTTGTTATCATTGTGTCATTTTTATCATGTTAAAAAAAAAAAAAAAAAAAAAAAAAAATCAGTCACATTTCAGTCATCGGCTAAGGCTGTGTCAAAAAAAAAATCAGCTATAAAAAAAAAAAATGTATCGGTCAACCTCTAATTGCTATTGAATTCTTGTGCTCCAGATCATGCTGATATGGTTATTCAAAGTATTGAACCACACCCTGAATCTAAACACAACAATATAAAAGGTTTTCAAGGTAAGAAGAAATCAACAGCAGTCTCAATGTTTATTAAATTACTAGATTACTAGTGAAATCTAACTATTAGAGAAAAATTATGGGTATCTAAGTACAAAAAATTTGTACTAATTCAATGCCATTCATTTCTTTTGTTTCATTAAATATTTTCCACCAATCACCCTTTACAATTTGTTCGGTTCACCATTTGAAACATCGAGCTGTCTGTGAACTGAGACATTTAGTTTTCTGCCTTGTGTCTGCATGAAATTTGTTTTTTATATGGAAATTATGCACATTTCTTAAATTATACCTCAGGCAATTATTACTCAACAACACAATTACAGATTTTCACTACATTTTGGACCAAATAGGGTTAATGGTGTGAAAAATAGGAAGAACACTAAAAAGTTTCTTTCATACATTTTATGATACCAGAATTACTCTCAGCAAGCCTTACCTTCTCCATTGAAATCTTAGCAATCAGGAAATAACGCAGCCTTGAATTTGGAATCCCAACCTGATTTTTTTAACAGTGACAGTGAACAGTGAAATATTATTTACATGTACAACTTTCACAGTACAGTATTTATTTATGGAGATTTATCACATTGGGATGTCTTTCTTACACTTGTGGGTGAGATCATGATCTCCTGGAAAGTGTATCCACATTCCATCAGTGTTTTCACCAAATGTTCTCTAGAGAATAGAAGTATCATAGGATAGGTTAAGTCTTCACTGAAATGACTTCAGCCATTTCAGCCAATTTCATTACAGTGAAATTATGAATGATTCCAAAATCATAGTTGGGGAAACAGAAGACTGAGAAACGAATGGTGGTTTATAACAACATTACTGTTAACAAATGTCAGTCATTCTACTTCCCTTGAGAGCAAATCAAGGGATCAACAGTTGTGATGATAAGGGTCTCTTTCAAGTATTTTTGATATTAGTTTAATGGATCATTTTTTCAGACTATAAAGGCGTAATGGATGGATGAATAGATTTCATAAGCATTGTGCAATTACAATAACCAACTGTTACATTTTTTAAATAATTTCGATCGATCCATTTCCATCCATTTCCATAATTATTTTGGATACAGATGGTGCAGGACTTGTTATAGATATAATAAAAAGTAAGTAATTGTATGTACAAGTAGCAGTAGAAACTATAAAAAGTAAAATTTTTTGGGGACATTAGACTCCATCATTACCTGGCAGAGGAACACTCAAAACCTTTCACATTCTCTAGCAGGATGTAGAGGGGCAGCCTGCATAGCCTGGACACACACCATCATATGCATGTCAGGAAGAAAAGATGACAGGGTTAACTGACAGAAACCAAGCTAACATATCAATCCATGGCCAACAAAGAGAAGAGACTTGGAGATTCAACTCCATAAGCGTCCAGTCATTTATTACCATTGCATATTACTCACTCACTTTACTTCTGGTTAGATCATAAACTGTATTCGGTTGTCTCAGAACTTGTACTGTTGAATCAATTTTAATAATTGTAACAAACAACCTATGACATTGTGATTTTTGATCAGAAGGCTAAACAAAACAGAAACAGGGATGTTTTTAACAAGGTACGGAGAAAACTAGCAGGTCAGATGTCTGAGAAGGGTCATATAGAATTTGGATTCAATTCACTTCGCCGAAAACTTCTAACTCCTCCTCTTCGTGCTTTGCGGTAACGTATTGTGTCACTTCCGGTATCGGTGTTGTTGCCACGGTGCTCTGCTCTGCTCACCTGAACAGATTTCCGTATATTTCTCAACACAGCGACTATCTACTTATCTCTGCACTATTCTTTGACTTGTTCTGTCTGTGCACAAACAGGTCCTCTTAACTCTAGTAACTACAATCTGATAGTTTCTCCAGTTTCTGTTAGCCACACTAACTAGCCTAGCTATAGCAATGCGTCCGTCCCCTCCTCTCTCCCTCCTCTCCTCTCCCTCCTCTCCTCTCCTCTCCTCCGTCTCCCTCCTCTCTCTCGTGCCTGTGTGCCACATGTTCAGTTACTCCTCGTCCTCCTTTATGGATAACGGTACTGTAATAAATGTAGTTTATTTGTAGCTTTGGAGGCGAGGGCAGTGAGTTAGGCAGCGTACCGCCCACACCGAACAGTCAGTAGCTCAGATAGTTAGCCAGTCCCCTGGCCGGTGCGGTACGCCCAGGTAGCTCATTAGCCGTCCCCCGGTAGTTTCCCGAGCAGCCGGGAGGCTGGGTGACTGTTCGAAGAGGCATAGCCCCAAACTGAAGCCCACGGTACACCACCAACCGCTCACGTTCTACAGATTTTCCCTGCTCAGCGACACACCCGCTGAGAGGCCAACTCTGGTCATGGCAGCTCCATAGTCCGAAACGTGAAGTTAGCGACACGGGGGCCATAGTTAAATGCATCCCGGGGGCCAGAGCGGGCGCATCGAATCTTTTTTGAAACTGCTGGCTAAGGATAAGCGTAAATACAGTAGAATTGTTATTCACGTCGGCGGTAATGACACCCGGTTACGCCAATCGGAGGTCACTAAAATAATGTTTCATCAGTGTGTGAAACGCCAAACGATTCGGACTCCGTAGTTTTCTCTGGTCCCCTCCCCAATGTGACCAGTGATGACATGTTAGCCGCATGTCGTCATTTCACCGCTGGCTGTCAGGTGGTGTCCAGCAAACGATGTGGGCTTCATAGATAATTGGACACCTTCTGGGGAAAACCTGGTCTGATTAGGAGAGACGGCATCCATCCCACTTTGGATGGAGCAGCTCTTATCTAGAAATATGGCCAAGTTTATTAGCTGACCAAACCATGTCGACAACCCAGAGTTGAGACAAGGAAGCAAGCTGCAGTCTTACACGCTTCTCTGCGCCTCCATTAGAGCAGTTGCCCACCCTTTCTTTAGTATAGAGACTGTGTCTGTCCCCGTCCACCTACATTATTTAAAGATAAAACAAACAGAAGAGGAGTTCATCATAAAAACTTAATAAAAATTAAATCAACATCTCCAACAGTCCAAAATAAGAGAATAAATGTGGACTCTTGAATATCAGGTCTTGTCCTCTAAAGCTGTCTTAGTCAAGAATTAATATCTGATTAGTGATTGATTTATCTGTCTCACTGAAACCTGGCTGCAGAGAGATGAATATTAGCTTAAATGAATCCACTCCTCCGAGTCATAATACTCATGTTCCTCGAAGTACTGGTCGAGGTGGTGGAGTTGGACCATATTTGACTCAAGTCTATTAATAAATCCTAAACCTAAACTAAATTATAATCATTGAAAGCCTTGTTCTTAGCCTCACTCACCCAACCTGGAAAACTTTGCAGCCAATTTTATTTGTTACAGTATATCGAGCTCCAGGCCCTTATCTGAATTTTTATCTGAATTTGCATCAGGCTTGATCCTTAAAACAGATAAAGTAATTATTGTAGGTGATTTAACATTCATGTGGACAACCACAATGATAGTCTTGAACTGCGTTTATCTCTCTATTAGACCAATTGGCTTTTGTCAAAGTGTAAATAAACCGACTCACTGCTGAACCACACTCTTGATCTTGTTCTTTTTCATAGGGCATTGAAATGGACAATATAATAGTCTTCCCACAGAATCCTCTTCTGTCTGACCATTTTTAATAACCTTTGAGTTCAACTACACGGACTATAAGCCTTTGTGTAGAAGCTTCTACAGCCAGAGTTTATCTGATAGTGCTGTAGCCAAATTAAGGAAGTGATTCCTTCAGCATTGAATTCAATGCCAGTCTAACTGTAACAGAGGACTTGTCTCTACCTTTAGCCACTCACAAATAGACCATCTTGTTGAAGTATTACAGGCTCATTAGGGACAACTTAGACTCTATTGCACCTCTGAAAAGAAGATAATTAAACAAAGAAGGTTAGCACCATGGTATAGCCAGCAGACTCGTAAATTAAAGCAAGAGGCACGTAAATCTGAACGCAAATGGCGTGCCACTAAACTGGAAGAATCTCATCTAGTCTGGCAAGATAATCTCAAAACATACAGGAAGGCTCTCCGAATGCCGAGCAGCCTATTACTCTCTTTAATTAAGGAGAAAAGAACAACCCCAGGTTTCTCTTCAGCACTGTAGCCAGGCTAACAGAGAATCACAGCTCTACTGAACCATCTATTCCTTTAGGTCTAAGTAGCAATGACTTCATGAGCTTCTTTAATGATAAGATTATAACTATTAGAGACAAAATCCATCACCTCTTGCCCTCAACAGGCATTGATCTGCATTCTGATACAGCAAGTTTTGAATATGTATTTAGACTGTTTTTCTCCCATCGACCTTCATCAAATAACTTTAATCATTTCTGCAGCTAAGCCGTCAACCTGTCTCTTAGACTCCATCCCAACCAGGCTGCTCAAGGATGTTTTACCTGTAGTTAGTCCTTCTTTATTGGATACGATTAATCTGTCTTTATTATCAGGATATGTATCACAGTCCTTTAAGGTAGCTGTAATTAAACCTCTTCTTAAAAAGCCCACTCTAGACCCAGAGGTCTTAGCCAACAACAGACCGATATCAAACCTTCCCTTTGTCTAAGATACTTGAGAAAGCTGTAGCTAATCAGCTGTGTGACTTTCTCCATAACAATAGTCTATTTGAGGATTTTCAGTCAGGATTTAGAGTGCATCATAGCACAGAGACCGCATTAGTCAAAGTTACAAATGACCTCCTAACGGCATCAGACAAAAGACTCATCTCTGTACTTGTCCTGTTAGATCTTAGTGCTGCATTTGACACCATTGACCATCAAATTCTTTTACAGAGACTGGAACATCAAATTGGCATCAAAGGAACCGCCCTAAGCTGGTTTAAGTCGTATTTTTTAGATCGATCTCAGTTTTTTCACGTCAATGATGAATCCCCATGCAGACCAAAGTTTGTCATGGAGTCCCAAAAGGTTCTGTACTTGGACCACTTCTATTCAGTTTATATGCTTCCTTTAGGGAACATTATTAGGAATCACTCCATCAATTTTTCATTGTTATGCTGACGACACCCAATTATATTTATCGATCAAGCCTGATGCAACCAATCAGTTAAACTAACTCCAAGCATGCCTTAAGGATATAAAAAGTTGGATGACCTACAATTTTTTTATTTTAAATTCAGACAAAACTGAAGTTCTTGTAATTGGACCCAAACACTCAGAAACTCTCTTTCTAGAGACTTAGTTACTTAGATGGATCACCCTGGCCTCCAGCTCCACTGTAAAGAATCTTGGAGTTGTTTTTGATCAGGATTTGTCCTTTAACGTCCACATGAAACAAATTTCGAGGACTGCATTCTTCCACTTACGTAACATCGCTAAAATCAAACGCATTGTCCTCAGGCGGATGCAGAAAAACAGTCCACGCATTTGTTACTTCAAGGCTGGACTATTGTAACTCTTTGTTATCAGGCGGCTCTAATAGAGTCTCTAGGACTTTGCAGTTAATTCAGAATGCTGCTGCACGTGTTCTAACAGGAACCAAGATCAGAGATCACATCTCTCCCATTTTGGCTTCCTTGCATTGGCTACCTATTAAATCTAGAATAGAATTCAAAATTCTTCTCCTTACTTACAAAGCTCTTCATGGTCAGGCACCATGGTATCTAAAAGAGCTCATAATACCTTACTACCCCTCTAGAACACTGCGCTCTCAGGATGCTGGGTTCCTTGTGGTTCCTATAGTTTCCAAAGTAATTGGGAGCCAGAGCTTTCAGCTATCAGGCTCCTCTTCTGTGGAACAAACTACCTTTCTGGGTCCGGGAGGCAGACACGGTCAACACCTTTAAGAATAGACTTAAGACTTTCCTTTTTGATAAAGCCTATAGTTAGGGCTGGCTCAGGTCATCCCTTAGTTATGCTGCCATAGGATTAGACTGCCTAGCCAGGCACGGTATTGGTTGAAGATGGTTGGTTGAAGATGCAGTCACATCTCCCTTACCGAAAACCCTCTCCTCTCTCTATCATCTCTCTATCCTCATATCTCTATATCTCTCTCTATAATATCTCTCTCTCTCCTCATCCTCCATCTGTGGACATGTCTCATTAATGCATGTTACTAATCAAACTTCCCCAGAGTTTCTGTGCTCTGTCGTCCAGCAGGTTCTCGTGGATCGTGGCTGCTACTGTGATCCTGCACGACGTCCACTACGCATTATTACTGTCATTATTACTACCATATCTGGTACTGTAATCATTTTTATCATTCATTGTGATCCATTGTCATTTTGTCAGTTATTGTAATTGTACAATATGTTTGTGTTAATTTGTCCTGTACACGTGACATCCATTGCACGTCTGTCCGTCCTGGGAGAGGGATCCCTCCTCTGTGGCTCTTCCTGAGGTTTCTTCCACCTTTTTTTCCCTTAAAAGGTTTTTGTGGGCAAGTTTTTTCCTCACTCGAACCGAGGTCAAGGACAGAGGGTGTCATTCCCTGTACAGATGTAAAGCCCTCTGAGGCAAATGTACTTTGTGACTTTGGGCTATACAAATAAAATTGATTTGATTTGATGTTGCCAGTGTTTAGTGTTTCCACTAAAAGTGAGAACTCTCTCATGGAAATTTTAAATTGTCTGCTGTGGGAAATTGCATACACCACTGTCAAATGAGACTTCACACTGGTGCCACCTGAACAGAACAACTTGAATGGTTAAAAACCTATTGCACATAAGTAGCACACTGCATCCAAACACAGCCAGACATCAAATTCTACAATGGAAAATGGAAATTCTACCTGGAAATCCAAATTGCGTTTTTTTGTCAATAAACTGCATTTTTGTAAAGAACAGATGACAATATTATAAAATTATATAATATATGGATAAATGTTGTTACTAGAAAAATGGATAAATGTTTGTTAACTTATGTCTGGCAAATCAGCAGTCTATTCTATACTATGATTGTAGCTTCTTTTTTTACTAACTGATAGAACAAGCAGTGTCAGAACCGTAAAATAACAAAATGATCTGTGTAAAAGTTAATTGATAGAGTCAGACGACTGTCTGTAGAACAGACTTGTTCATGTAAAACGACTCACTACTTGGTTGGTCATTTTAAACAGTAATGAGTGCAGTACTCATACAAGAAAGTTTGCAGTTTAGCCATTTTTTTCCCACAGTTGTCAGCTAAATGTTTTTAAAAGGTAGTTCAAAAATGCTAATTACCCAAGTAATATTTTTTTTAAAAGAGCTCACGGCTAGAAAACTGCACTCTTGATTGTGAGATTTTCCTTAGGCTGAACAAAAATAAAAAGTTAAATGTGGAGATTAAAGACCTTGGCAGAAGATCAAGGATGTAGAGAAAGCTCTTGGTCCTGGGATCAGCGAGATCACCCTGAAGTCCTAGTCTGCACAGAGGAAAAATAAAGCTTTCAGTTTTAGATTGATAAAACATTTAATATATTGACTTAGAAAAAGTTACTATGAGGATCACACAGTGAGACAGTAAGACAGATGTGGTGTGTTAGTAAAAACAAAAAATGGACAGGAGAGTTATAGAATGTTACCAACCAAACAGAAAAGTGTATAATCACATAGCAGTGCTGCCATAAATCTTCATATTTACTTTGTTAGATAATGTTGTGAGTAAAAATAATAATTTAATCAACAGTTTAGCAGCTTTGAGAATGGTGAACTGGTAGTTGCAATTAAATTATCATGCCATACTTGCTAATGTATGTAAATGAGGAACTCAAATGCAATTTGGGCTGCATAAAAAAATACTTTGTTATCAGAGAGAGCAGGAGGAGACAGAGGTTTATCAGCTTGAGCCTCTCTTTTGTCAACATCAGAGCTACTTTATTCAAATCTTGTGTTTGGTGGTGCTGTGGAGCCCAATGGCCTCACCTAGTCTTAGTTGCCAGGGAATTTTCTATGGTAACCAAGGTTTAGAGCATATGCCATGTGACTTTCTAGACACAGATAATGTTATGGTACGTAATGTACAGAGTCATATAACAATGTCAAACCACTAAAGTATGAATTTATGAATTTAAAGTGTGTTAGACTTCCAAGCATTTCAAGACACTAAAAGTGCAGTCAGAGAGCAAAAATTTAAATCAAAACTGCAAGCAGTGATGAACAGGCCGTTGCATCCCATGTTTCATACGCAACATTACCATACTGATTATTCATGCGTTTTGTTTTTGACTGTATAAAAAGGTTTTATTATCACTTCTGTCAACCTGTGTGGCACTAGAAAACTCACACTATTTATATGTAATAGTCTAGCATACCAACTGCAGACCACACAATGGTTTACACGTGATCCTAAGCTTTGCATGCTTTAGAACAGGGGTTTTCAAAGTGTGGGATAGTGGGCCTCCCCTAAGAGAACTCAAAAGCAGCCACACCACCAGTGTGATCGTTTTTCTTAGTGGCAGAAGATAACAGCATTGCTGTTTGCAAAAGTTGTTCAGGAGGATTCCAAGAGGAGCAAAGAAGACTTTGAGTTTTAATACGACACGATGTTTGAAACAAGCGGTATTAAAAGAATATGAAGCAGCCGTGGTAGCAGCTAAGGCTAAAAAACACAGAGTGTGGATGTCCTGATTGGCGGATTTTGATGATTGACACCTATTGACCAGTCAGAGCCAGGAGAATCAATTAGTACCACCCACATTCACCTTTGACCCACCAATGACGATCAAAATGAAGTAAACCCAAAGGTAGTATATCGCACCAAGAAGTCACACTTCACTTTCAAAGCCTCTTTGTCTTTATGTACAAACCCGGACCTTTCATTATTGATTTCAGACTAAAGCAGAGACATAGCAGGAGAGACATTAGCAGCTATTTTTTCGCTGGAATGGAATAGAACCTCTAGGTCGCCAAGTTTTGATCGCACACAGTGATGAGACACCATAACTTTGTAATCAGCGGAGTCTCTGCTTTCACGCGACGTTTGTTTGGTTGTGTTTTTCAAGTGGTGAAATTAGCAGAAGCACTAAAGTGGACATGCGCTGTTTTTGTTACATGCCCAGATCATTTCTTGGGGATTGAACTATGTTTCGTTTGGGTAGCAGTGCTTGGTAGAGCTTTTAGCTGGGTTTCTCCCTGTCATTTTGGTATGCTACATGTTAGGATTGGTGCTTTCTAGCAGATGCTGATCGTCTGTATTGTGCATGCATGTCACGCTGTCCCCTGTACGGGGGACTTTCGGGTTGAAATATGGAAGTTTCGGTTCTAGTAGGCCATAGAGAGCAGGAAATTATTGGTTACGGTCGAAATTTTCCATATGTGCATTCAACCTAACTTTAGTCTGTACCAATATATTTGGACATTCTGATATCCAAGACCCTATGCGATAGGTCACCAGTCTATCTACCCCCTTCTGAAGTTTTCAACTTCAACAACTTATTGGAAAAACAATAAAATAGTACAATAATAAAACCTACCTGGTGAAAGGTGACAAGGAGGGCTCATCACGAATCATGTCAAAAGATAATGCATTGAAGTCATCTAGTGTTATGCCCTAAAAAAAAAAAAAAAAAAAAAAAAAAAAAAAAAACACACAACTCAAGCTGGACTGAAAACTGAAAAAATGTAATAGATTTTAATCATGTTTGTCATGTGTCATCACACCTGTCTACACACCTGTTGAGGACAACAGGGAGCATAAAACAAGTATAAAACCCTGAAACACACCTGTTGCCTAGAAATCACACTGATAGAGCTTTTAGTTAGGTGAGTTCTTAGTCAAGCTGCTATAGCCCTTGACGACCGGAGGACTTCCAATGATGCACTGAGCTTCTTTCTTAAGAAATTTTTTTGTGATGATTCGATAGAGACAATATCAGATAAATTAACATTTCAACATCACACAGCATGGTACATGAATGCACATTATGGAAATAATTTAGTAATACACAAATATCTTCATATCTATCTGTCTCAGGACAACAGACAAGTTAAACTGCATAGAGGTCAGAATCTCCTCCAACATCACGCACCTCAATGGTCTTGTTCCAGAGGGGCGTGTCAGGGAAATTGTGCCTGTAGATTTGATTCGCAACAGTGTTTATATCGATGGCTGCCACTACCTGGACTGGTATGCCACTCTCTAGAGGAAGAACAGACAGATTATAAGATGCAGATGAAGAATTTGACTTAATTTAGCTGTTTCACTACATGCCTGAATTTTCAGCTCCACAGCAAAGTCCTCTCATGGTGAGGCAGATAAAATGGTGTGAACTTTTAGCTAGCTAAAAAAAAACTGTAACAGCACCAAGTCCAAATATAATGAGCAGAGGAGTTAAAACGTGTGGTACAAAAAATAAATACATAAATAAATAAAAGAGAAAGGACAGAAATTGTTTGGCAGAGGGGAAAGATAGGACAGCACTCCACTAACAATCACAACGCAGCTGCTGAAACAGAAATACAGGAGAATGAATTAAACACTGAGATAGCAATACAGAAGGACAAAGTTTCGAAACACATCAAGCCTGAACTTGGTGAACTAAATTAGGAAGTATATTTGAAGCTTGTTGCACTACACAAAAAATAAAAGTCCAGCTCTAAAATAAAGAATGTAAATTTTTAAAAAAATAAAATAAAAAAATAAAAACTTGAGCAAGCTTAATTGTGAACCTGATCTCATGACGTTTGGTTTGACATAAACATGAGTAATTGAACATGATACCAGCTACTTGAACTTCCACTCTGACATGTAGGCTAAGATTATTTTATTGATAAAATAAGAACTCCAGATGAGAAGAACATCCATTTTTTATTTCCAAAATAAAACACACGTGCAAACTGTCGGTCGTAAAAACAGCATTAAAAAGGAAACTAATTAACTACGCAACATATTTACACATGTAGAAGCATATTTAGAAGAACAAAAAGCAGGAAAATAACCCGAGCAAGTAAACAAAGTGTGGCGGGTTGAACGCTTCTGAAACGCTCCCGCTGGGATTTGAAGTCACGTGGAGGACGGACCAAAACAGCCGCGATGTGACAGAGACGTGCCCGGCATTGGACACAATCATATGGCAAGCCAAAGGGGCCATAAATCGGGCTTTTCGAAACGCGTTTTGTAAGAATGCCCATGAAAAGCGGCGAATTTTGGCGCCTTTTGCGCCGTACTTTACACCGTTGTTCGAGAATACGGCGCAAAGTGCGGCGTTTTGGGGCTATTTTTATAACGCCGTTAAAAGTGTCGTTTTCCCGCTTAGTCAGGGCGTGTTATAAGCTTATTTCACGCGTTTGATTGTTATTCTTCGCATCTCGTTACTAGCGTGAAAATCGTCGCTGTCCACAATGATAATCCCACTGATATTCCCAGTCAATGAGTTTGAAGTGCCAATCCTTGACCAAGGCAAAGAGAGGGGTCCAGAGCAGGTCGGCCACACAGAGGAGCGTGCCGGCCGGTGTCAGCGTGATTGCTGGGCCGGAGTTCCCTGTGCACTGATCTGCCCTGATGAAGTTTTCTCTTAAAATCACCTTATAGTACTGCTTGCTCATATCTGTCAACTTAACCAAAAATAAAGCCTCGTTCACTCCAGATGCTTGTTTGTTGTTATTTAAAAAGAAAAAAAAAAAAAAATTAGACATCCAACCACATTTATATGTTACTTGATACTTAATATTCTATGAATGTTGTGGGTGAGTGGTGATGTTGTCTGCCTGCTATGTCTGCTGCTCTTTTTGTTTGGGTTCAAACCCAGAGTGACCTCAGGTTTTTTGTTTTTTTTTTCTGGAGAGGTTTCCCTAACAATTCTTAATCTTTCCCCATTTTTATCAACTTTGTTTTTTTCCTCTTTGTCCTTTATTAAATAGCGACCTCGTTTATATGCAAACTTGTTGACTATAGATGCAGCATTTGGTAGCCATGGGACATCAGCTGTCAATTCATCACTAAACATGATGTCTTCCTTCACTGTCGTTTTTTTTATTTAACTTTCCTTACCCTCAAGTGATCACCTGTCTATATATTTCTCAAATGACAAACAATCAGCCTTCGACTGGGCTGCTCTGTTGTAGCCTATGCTGTTGCATGTTTTGCAGACTAGATGGCACAGTCAGACGAGGGATGGATAGTTGTCAGTTCAATCTT
>NW_020856610.1:0-545 GCF_000972845.2 Larimichthys crocea
CCTTCTGGACTTTGGGGTCAATTGGTTAGAGATGCCGGAAGGTCACCATCCTGGTATTAGGTTAGATCTAATCTAACCATCCTTTGCTATCACATGTCTTGAAATATTTACCTCCGTCCCTCTCTTAAATAAGAGTTTACTGTTGCCTATTTTGTTTTTTGTTTTTTTAATTATCTTTTTATTGAATCACTGTTGCCTATTTTGACTGCATGTATGGAAAGAATTACCTCCATTGTATATAAGGGCTTGCCCTGCATAGTTCTGGAGAGTCTCATCATTCGGCCAGGGGCTCTCCAAGTAATGCTTTACTTGCTACGATGCTGAACTTATTGTAATAAATTTGTTATACAACTAAGACAGTGTCTGCGGAGTTTCTCTTCAAACATCTTCAACAGCATTGCCACTGAATATACGACACCCATTTTTATCTTTATGCATTACATACTCAGGTGGAGAGTCCTTAAATGTCCAAAGGTTTGTGCCACTGGCAGTAATAGAAAGTCGTTCCCAACTCTCAGGCTGTCAGGCCTGGACTCAAGGAGGAC
>NW_020856611.1:0-804 GCF_000972845.2 Larimichthys crocea
CTCGCTTCTCTCTCAGCCCACTGAGCTGCTCTTTGCCCTGGGCAGAGCTCAGCAGAAAGCCCCCTGTCTGACCCTGGAGCTCCAGCTTCATCTGTCCTTGTTCTTCTGTCCTCATGAGGACTACGTCTCACACCGAGACGTTTTTGTGGGGACATTTTGAGGATGTGGTCAACATGAAACTGTTCAGACATTTTGTAAAGCAGGAATAGTTTACTGAGGACGAAATATTAAAAACATTTTTATAAGAATCAGGACAGTCTTTGGAAATGAGGACAACCTGAGGTGTGGAGACGATTATGAATATTAAAACCCTGTTTGATCCAGTCTGGGAGTCCAGGCCTCACTGAACAGAACCACAGCTTCAGAACTTTACTCAGACTGGATCAGACTTTAGACTCAGTGTATTTGCTGCTTTTCCCTCTGACGTCCTCTGACTCAGCTCCTGTGGACCTGCTACCTGCTGGTTCAGAGGTTCTGCTCTGCATGTGGGGACAAAGACGCTGAGTCATGTTGAAGAAAATCAACTTTACTTTCTATTAAATAAGAAACGTCACTTACCTCTGACTCAGCTGTTCTTTGCTCCCTCCATGAGTCTGAGTTCAAATCGGAGAAATTCACGACGAGAAACAAACGAACGCAGCGACGGTTTGTTTGGCTTTTATTTTGAAGTTTTGTTCTCACACACTTCCTGTACCTCAGGTTTTTGGAGCCGAGGTTCGATCCCACGTCTCCATGTTGGCGGTCGGCGTCCTTCCCCTCTGGACCATCTTCAGTACTGAGGAAGAAGAAGAACCAGGATCAGAC
>NW_020856612.1:0-739 GCF_000972845.2 Larimichthys crocea
TATCTTTCACCCTGAAGCTCAGTTTGACCCTGTGGCTGTGATTTAGTGAGCTGTGGCTCTGTCATATTGTATGCCTGCCCTGCAGTAAAGAAAAGTTGACTTGAGGTCACACCGCCAGCAGTTGGCGCTTATAATTTAGCAGAATAGCACACATGCGCATCATGTAGCCTCAGCTGTCATCACGTAAAGGACACGTGAGGTAACCACCACATGTACATTTTTTTTATTTAGGAGAAACAACAAAGCACCCTCAGTCGTACTTGTGGTACCAAAACGCTGCTCCCTTTCTTATTGTCTTTTTATCACATTACACAGGTTGTTGTTGTTTTTTTTGGCAGCAGGTTAACTCGCCCGGTGTGTGCTTTTTGTTTCACCTACAGTAGTCTGCACCTTTAAGCCCGCAGAGTGCAGCGAGTTCATGTGTCCGTAAAGGCGGCACGATATGACCGAAACACTGCTGACCGCGTAGACTACAGTAGGACAGTGTACCTACAGTAAACCTGGCAGGTCCGGAGTAAAAATGTCTGTGTCTTTAAAAAGAAACTCTTTGCCGAGTGGTGCATGATGTCAGGCTGCTTTGCAGAGTCCGTATACTGTTCATGTGAGCGGCGTTCACTTCCTGCAAAAGGCAGAGAGAGAAAGAAGAGAGAGTGGGATAGAGAGATGGGGGACGAGCGGCCAAGATAGGACGAGAGTGATAGAGTGAGCCAGCGGACGAGGGGGAAACCGGGGCCTGCTT
>NW_020856613.1:0-7759 GCF_000972845.2 Larimichthys crocea
CTCCAACACCTACTCTACTGCTTGCCTTTCAATGAAGGGGTCGAATTCAGATGACTTTTATAATTAGTATTTTACTTTTTAATTCTGCGTTCCGTACCCACATCATACAATTTTATAAATTGGACCAAACCACTGTGGGGCTTTAAATCCAAATTATCCTGCATCAGGTAGTTATTTATAACACAAAACAAATTTGCAAAAATGTAAAAGAAATAAAATAATATCTTTCTTCTTTTCACAGTTCGTAGAAATCAACGTACAAAATACAGATTTCCTGTATACCCTGTAGTTCAATGTTCAACTTCATTAAATAACATTTTATCAATTCAATGTTATTACCTGTGGTACCACACAATTAAATAAATGTAAATGTATCTGAAACTTTACCGGGGTTTTCTCAAAGTCAGTATAAACAAATGGCGTCCAACCGTAGGCGAGGAAATGTCAAGGCGAGGATGAACAGCAGCGAGGGAACAGACGGGAACAAAAGGCCTCGGATGTGCGCCATCCTTATGGGAAACTGCAGCAGACGGGTCCCATCACGGCGTCTCCTTCAACACATTAAAGTCCTCTAAGGTCCATGCCATCAACGAATTTTGGGTAAATTAAAAGCGCTAGGCCCAGGGAAAAACTAACAATGACGATGCATTCACAATTTGAATTAGCATGGGTTAGCCACAAGCGGGAACTAGCGACTATTTACCACTAAACTTGAACTGTAACAACATACAGGAAATATTTACCTGGAAGATGAATTCCTAGTATTTTCGGAAAAAACATTTCGTCAGCTCCATTAAAATATACTTTTCATCAAAACTCACCCCTGCTGGACAATCTCTCGGGGCTTTTCTCAGCTTGTTGGCAAAGAAAAACACATTGACACTCACGGACAGTTTCGGACCCAGCATGCCAAAATCCCGCCCCTCAAAAAAACAACAGACGCCTATTGGCAGGCAAAACATTAAACAACAAATGAATGAAAAAACTCAAACCAGTTTCGATCGAAACCTGGACAACCAGATATATATATAAATATATAGCAGACATCCCCAAGTCTCCCGAATTCCGGGAGTCGCCCTGATATAACAGTGGCTCCCTGAGACCTGCGAGCTAGTAAAACATCCCGGATTTGGATTACGCAGAGAGGGGAAATTTTAAAAAAATGCGAGTGCGAGCATAAGAAAAGATAGTACCTCGCGCATCATGCTCAGATTACTTGCAGTTACATTGCGCAGGCAGAGGCGAGGGAGGGAGGGGGGTGAGCGGCGTGAGACTGAGGACAAGGAGATACATGAAGCACCCGTGCATGCATTCAAGCGAATGTTAAGTGAGGAATGACACACCATGGCAAGGGCAATGTGTGCAACAGTGATTTCAGCATTTCCCACGGCAGACTAATGATTGCAACGACATGTCGAGGTATGCCAAGTTCATCACGCAACCACCTGCTTTTTTTAAAATTTATTTCTGAATAATTAAATGCTGTCCATAAAAGTTGCAAAACTTAGACCTTCTGGGAAGTAATAATACATAGTTACTTTGGTATAAGGGATATCGAACCAAATATTGAACCCAGCAAAAAGCCCCATTTTATTGTTGTTAAATGGAAGGCAAAATTGAAGTAACGGTAAAATTAAGGGTAGGCCCTATAAAATGTGTAGAAATGAGAGGTCTAATTATTTGTTTATTATTTAGGGACAAAACCAGATCAGGAGGCTAAGCCAAGGGAAGGCGGCCTCCAAAGGCCATTTTCTTTTCTGGAAGAGAATCAAAATCTCACTGAGAAGGTCACGAAAGCTAGGTGTAATTGCACATCATTTATTGTCAAACACAATCTGCCATTCAATGTCTGTAGGCACACTGGCAATTGTTCGGAAGATGTTTCCAGATTCAGATAGAGCTCAACATTATGCTGTCCTCCACCAAGCAAAGCCAATACTGAACTTGGCACGTAGAACCGGATGGCGCAGAGGTATGTACAAACTAATCCGCACAGAAAAAAGGCCATACGTAAATTTTGGTTGACGAAGCATGACATCATGTGTGAGAAAGAATGTGGCTAATTTGAGCCAGGTAACTACAGTGAAGCACAGGATAGGTGGCCGTATGGATTATTGATATGCCCAGTATGGCAATGATGCTAAAGCCTGAAAATATATTCACTGCATTCATCATCCATGGATGAGAAGGGAATGAATTGGTCCAACCTGCATAGGATTCAGCAGGACAATTGCAATGTCATGATTGGCAAAAGCAATTCGTCTTGTTGTTACGAACGACAGGACAAAACTAAGGTCTAGGGGAATTTAGGGAGGTAACAATTAAAGTAAAGACTCAAGAACAAAAGGGATAAACCAAGGACGACTGCATGCGCAGGGAATTTATGCATAACACCTTAAATAACGTAAAGTGAAGGCGTCTTCAATCGTCGCGAGACTGCCGGAACGATTCACACACCACCCGCATGACTCACTCCGCTGGCAGGAAGCACGCCACGCACTACGAACCACTAGCTGGTGCAGCACACGAACACCACGGCATGAACCCCGGTAGGCCCAGTTATAGCCCTACCGCGTTGATCAGCGAATCAGCCTGATTGATAGTAGATGGAAAGGCGTTACTGAAATCAAGAGCAGAAGACAACACAACCAATAACGGCCGTAACACTTGTCAAGAGTGAAGCCAGGCCCTCAGCATAGACAGTGTTGGCTGTCCTAGTCAAGTGGATGAACATAATGTTGCAAAAACGGCTGCTAAAGACTCTCAATGGCACCTGAAGAATTGATAATTAACATGATACTACACTTTGGAAGAAAAAGTTTCAAAAAAGAGAGAGATTTGAAAGAGTTTTCAGAGTTTCTGTATGGTAGCTCAGCAGAGAGTACAGAAGCACTGCCCTACACAGGGTTTTCTTGGGGAAAAGCTTGGACCAGCGGCGAAACAAATGGCCGGCCTTCAGTTCTATTTTCAATCCCATGCAAAGTCAGAAGTCCCGTGATATTGAGAAGAGGCTGACAGATCCCATGATGAAAAATCTACACTTTGCTTTCTCCACAATGCCACACAATCTTTTTGCTAGTTTTATTTGATTTTCCCAGACCATGGCACCCATTCTCTTTAAACTTAAATGGCCTGGTGAGGAGCTCCTGCATACATTGGAAGCAGATTCATTGTGCCCCAGTGTTGAGAGAGAGAATGTGGCAGGAAAATAGATGTAAGCAACCCGGAAGTCCACTGTGCAGATGAAAACCTTTTTGTGGTTTCTTGACAAGAGAATTTAGTAAGTGATGAAGAAATCCTTCTGCCAAGACAAGGCAATTTCTTCAAAGATGCCAGAATCTTCTATGTCAGGAGCTTCCAAAAAGAAGGAAAATTCCCCAGTGAGAGACAAAGTCTTGACAAATTTTGTCAGTTTGTTAATTCCAGAGAATCAAGAGAGTGACAACCAGCAGATTTTGAACTTTGGCAGAGAGATTCCCCAATGCTGTGAAAAGCAGATGTGAAGGAAACAGCTACACTAGAGGTGCTGATTACACCGCAACCAATAAGTAAATAGAAACCGCACTTTTTTTTAAGGCAACTGCATCATTTTTCAGGTTATATATTGGATCCATTTACCCTTTAACACATAACATAAAAAATACACATTAGCATGTTGGTTGTGAAATAGTCTAAACGCATATTTCAACCACTGGGCTACATGGTTTTATGTGTCATGAACAGAAACTTGATCTGTAGAAGCTCTTTGGGTTCACAAGATAATAAATGAATGAAGAATTCACTGAATCCACTTGTTGTGATTCCCCGTCAGTCCGCTGCTGGATGAAGCTCTCCTCGCCCACTCCACCTCCCAGAACATGCCCAGTCAGAGCTGATGCTGCTGCTTTCCACCTCTCTGGATAATCAGGACCTCAGCTGATCCTCTCTCAACACAAACACCTTTCTCCCCATCAAACTCTCCGGAGAATAACCACCACATCAATCTATGAGAGAAGCAGACAGACAACGAAGTCATGAGTCAGTGTTTACGAGACCTCCTTCATCAGCGTCAGTCAGTGAGGCAGCCATCCGTATAAAGGAAACAGCAAAGGACCACAAGCGGAGCCAGCTGTGTAGTAGCCAGCCTTCTTGTTATGGGGTGCCTTTTGTAAAGCGTCTCGCTCTGAAATAACAGCACCTTTTGTCACATTTAGCTAAAAACAATGTTTAAAAAACTGGTTTGAATTTTTTGAGAGTCACTTTTGGCAACAGGTAGAACAATATTTGTGAACTTAGAGATATTTAAATATTAAATCCAAATGTTAAATTAAAAATCTAAATGCTAAAATTCTAAATCTAAATTTAAATATAATCGAATCTAATGTTAAATTAAAGTTAAATATAAATCTAAATGTTAATATAAATATAAATGTTAATAAAAGCTAATCTAAATGTTGAAGCTAAATGTTAAAGATATATCTAAATGTGAATATAAATTAAATATAAATGTTGAGCTAAATGTTTTAAATATATATCTAAATGTTAAGATATAAACGAAATCTAAATGTTGAAGCTAAATGTTTCGGGTGAAACTAAATAAAATTTAGCTAAAATGCAAATTCAAATGCAGAACCGGAAGTGCAAAATACAAGCTCGAGGAGGTCAAGACGTGTTTTAGTGGCAAAAACGAATAAAACCCATCTTATCCGGGGAAAGGACTCTGGACGGGATTAATCGTGATAATAACTAAAAGATACAAACACGTTGGAGAAACTTTATTTTGAAGAGTACTTTGAGTTTTTTAAGTGTCACGTTTTGAAGGTGCGGACTTATACTGTAGCCACTATGCCAGACCAAGGGGGCGTCACTTTATGACTGAGCTGTCATTTTCCGGGCGGGTTTGGATCGTCTACCTCCGCCCGCCTTCACCCGGTAAACTCCTAGCGGTCACATACCTTGCAAACCATGTCGACAAATGAGTCAACTTTAGCGGAGACACATCGGCCTAGAGCCGTTTGGCGGCGATACCAGGGGACTTTCTGTGTCGTGTCGAAGGGCAACTAGGTTGGCAAACAGCGACTGGCAACCGCCCCACAGGGCCAAAACTCGGTTAAGTTTGTGTGTTACGGGTACGACGCACTGTCAGCAGTGGATCTTGGTCAAGGCTAATGAACGAAACTAGCTAAGACGGTAGCCAGTAGTGTTGCTCGCTAGCCCAATGCACTTTATTGTGTGAGCACATGATGTTCTATTAAGACTGTAAACATCAAACACCTGTTAGTGCAGTGAGGACGTAGTACATTCTTAGGGGAGCAAGAGAAATACAAGCGTGTGTAATGTTGTGAGAGTGCAAGATGACACGAAAGAAGTTTGGAGGCGGAGCAGAGAAGGCATAATATAGATAGAGATTGTAGTTGACGTCAGCTAATGTAGGTTTCTGAATGATTAGCTAGATGCAGAAGTCAAGTCCTTCAGTCAGATCTCAGGCCTAGGCTTACCTGTTGGTCTTTACTCACCAGACATAAAACGTTAATCTGCGCAGCTAGAGATAGAGTATATGCCGATGGAGGGACAGAGGCAGTTCAAAAATGGATAAGAACTTAATTCAATTTGTGAAGGTACCAGAGGCCATACTGTAAAAAAGTGCAGTTTAAAAAGTATCTCTCTTGTTTTCTACATTTTCCGGGCGTTGTTTTTGTCCTTTGCGAGCAATCACCCATTGTGTTTTCTGACTGCTGGGCTGTTATGTTATAAACTTTAAAACCACTGAAAGTAATGCTGCTAATAATTTTGCTAATGTCTCTTCAGGTCTCGCCCCAGCTACACTACACCTGGGGGCCGTAGCACAGCCAACCACTCTCACTGGGAGGAGCTCATACCGCTCTGTCTACTTTCATTTACTCATGTAAACCCTAGGTGGCTGTGTTGTTTGTTTACAACACCGTTTTAATTTTATTATAAAAATACCTGTGGGTAATCGCGACGAGTAGATAGACGACCCCATGAATGGATTGATGATGCTATTCATTTAGTTGGTTTGGCATTACTACAACTTGCATCACTATGAAAGCTAAAAAGTATGCTCTCCTTGTAATGGTCACAGGGTTGGTCTGTTGTGTTTTCATTTGTGGGTTCAGGTTTCCTCTTTCCATCGTGTTCCGCAAAGGGCCTTCACGCATCTACGTTTTTGCGAGGAAGAACAAGCCTGCCAAACACCTATACAGAAAGTGTGTTGCTTGCCTTTTTCTTCAGGCTTCAACTTTCGCATTCCAGGGGGACGTCGGGAGTCCAAATTTGGCACAAGTGGCGCCTTTATTGGAGAAGATGGCTCCGTTACTGCTGGGACTGTGTTCTGAAACACAACTGAAAGAAGAAATGACCTCAATTTTTAGAAGAACATTTGCATTGCCTATGGGCCATTCATTCCAATTTGAATATTTGAGTACGGTCAAGGGATGCAAAAGACTAATGAAGCCAAACGTCTCAAGCAGTTTTCTGTGGGGTGGAAAGGAAGTTGCCTCGATTAGTTCAGCCACTTGTCTGTATATAATGGCATTAATAAACAAACCTGTACAGGTAAACGGTTTATATGACAGTACATAGTTTCAGTTATGGACAACATTCAATGTATTAGAAGCAAAAATATGTATCTTGCATTTTCTGCTTCTTTGCATAAATGACATAGCAGGTTAATTTTTAACTAGTGTTAAATACTTCTGCATTACCACTGATTTGATGTATTATATATCACACATAACATGTTTTTTTTTCCAGGAGGAACCTGAGGAACTCTCCGATAGTGACTTTGAAAGTCCTGTGTGCCGGAGAAGAAGAGGTGGGTCTGAGAATTTGAAATGTTGTTTCGCAACAGGTTGTAGGCAAAGTCAACAGTTATTTTCTCACTGCAATAACTATCATTTATTTATAAAAAATGTAGCAGACAATGAGCAGACACTCCTCTGCTGTCATCCACAGTTTCTCACTGAACACCTGAACCTTATCATGCATCTATGTACTGTATATGGAGGGGGCACAGTAATATAGTTTCTACATCAGCCTACACACAAACTTTTCAGGATTTGTAAATTTGTCATTCTTGCATGCAGCTATACATTTCCATGAATGTTCTGGTGTTCGCAGGCGCCCATAAGGGTGCCGTTCATATTTAAGTAACTTAATTGTTTCTTCACAGTACAAAAATGGTGTTTGGGGAGACCGACTCTTTGTTATTCCCTTTTGTGGTTGGCACATGGAAGATGGGACCATTGTATTGGTGTGAGACCCCCCCTCATTCAGTCATGAACAGTGTTGAAGACCACAAAACCACTCCAGACGTTTGATGTGGGGAACGGTGCAGTGATTTAAGGACTTTGAAAGTCATTGGCTGTGACCATAATGGTGGGCTTTAACGTGACGTGTGGCAAAAGACCTTGCTTTTATTTATTACGCACCAGTTCGTTTTTTTGTTTTTGGGTGCGAACCTCAATTGGATCACTGTTAAAGCAGAACTGTAAATGTATTTGGTGAAATGAGATGGTGATCATTACCTACAAGGTTCATTGATAAGAGGGTGTGTAGACTGAGTGGGTTAGTAGCACAGTCGAGGTCATGTTTTACTGAAAGGGAGGAGGAGTCAGTCTCTCGCAAACCTCGCTCATCTCTCATTCGTTGCTTCCAACTTAAATCCTTAAAGTGTTGGGTTGTCTTTAAACGGAAACACTTAAAGAAGGACTTGGAATTAGGCTTACGTTTTGCAACTCTGATATAGACATGCGATTAA
>NW_020856614.1:0-927 GCF_000972845.2 Larimichthys crocea
CTATATGGTGAATATTTTCTTTATCCTGTCTGTCTGTCTGTCTGTCTGTCTGTATGTATGTATGTATGTATGTATGTATGTTTTACCTCCGGAGGAACTCCAGTGTTGATCGCAGTCCCACTGGGTATTGTATATTGAAGCAATAGTAACTGCTAAACATGAGGCAGATGGCACAGGGGAAGGCAGTGATGTGGTCGTTGACAATCTTCTGATCAATGCTCAACATGAAGCAGTCAGCAGTGAAGCAAGAGGACCCTGAGAATAAACAACATTAACAAATATATATTACAGATCTGTGCATCTGTGTCAACCATTTAACTACATTGTAAACTTGGTTCAGACATACCACACACAATAAGGCAGGTTGTTACTGGCACAGCCTCCATCTCAGCCTCTTTTGGTCCGCCTGTGACTGTGTCTTCTGCATCTGGCACACTGGATTCTTGTGTGGTAGCACTTGTAGCACTCTGAGCATCTTCATTACCTGTTTCACAAACAATTTTTATGTTTTCTCGCTATGCAGTTTGCAATGGAGAACAAATGCTTTAACAGATTTAACTGTTTCTGCACATACATTACATGAATACATCTTAAACGCCACGGTTAGCATACAGCAAAAACAACGTTTTTTTCTCTCTTTTTTCCACCTTAAATCTCCTTTCAATTAACTAAGTGCAATTTAAACTATTAGCTTTCTGAAATGTTCTGCAATATTTCCATACCTGAGAAAGAGAGCAGCTCTGATGGATAAGGGTGGATGAGAAGTCTCTCTGTACAAACTCAGAGTCCGACGGGTCCTCAGATGCAGCGTGCTGATTGGCCCGTTCAAATCCGCCGCCTCCAAAGTACCGGCAGATTTCCACTGCGCATGTGCAAGCAGACCAGGTGCAGGGGGCACAACATATGCACTTCTCAACTCTGTCAGGC
>NW_020856615.1:0-1066 GCF_000972845.2 Larimichthys crocea
GCAAGCACAATTTCCTTTTTTTTCCAGTATAGTTCAGTAAGAGTTACTTTACAGCTGGGCTCTTTAAAGAATTTGTCATGATATTCCTTATCTGGTCCGCGCTCGTGCCGATAGTACATTGTGCAATGTAACTGTTCGGATGTATGTGTTTCAACATTTTTCATCTCAGCGGAAGGAATGCAGGTTTTTACCAATTTCATTAATTCTTGAGTTATGCTACTTGGTCCTGTCTGAATTAGATCTAAACTGTACCAGTAGTTCAATGTTAGTCCTTCGAGCACAAATGTTTCTACTTCGTCCTCGTCATCGCTGTCTGCTGTTTTTAGATTTACATGGCACGCTTTCATACCAAAGCCATTTCATACCACTTAGGTCTGGTACTACTGCTATCCCTAGTTTTGTCATCAAATCTCTCCCTAGGAGGTTAACGGGACACAGTTGTGAAAGTGCCACTGAGGCCAGTATGCTTCTCTTTGTTTTAGGATCACTTATTTTTAGTGGTTTGGTCAAAGGTTCAATAGTTACATGTCCTGTGGCTGACCTGACTCTCAAACCGCTATTTGGCTGCAAAGGAAAATTTGTTTGTTTCGCTACCTCGCACAACTGTTCTACAGGCTCCAGTATCACACAAGAAAGTTATTGTTTTTCCTTGCACTTCTAATTTTTTCCATGGTTTAGTTCCTTCCTGTGATAGTAGAATCTCAGCTGTTTGTAACGATAGAATCTCATCTGCCTCTGCCTCATCATCTGTTGCTGTGCTTCTGTCTGTGACGTCATCTGCCTCCATCTCTGTGTGTGTGTGTGTGTGTATGTGTGTGTGTGTCTGCATGACCTGCTGGAGTTAGTCATGCAGCGTGATCTTCTTCTCTCCTGTCCTACCGGGGCTCCGCTCCTTCGCCTCCTCCCGCTCCCAATCCTCCCCTCCTTCCTCTCCTCTTTGGAGCTCTGCAGTGTCTCGCGTAGTGTCCAAATTTTCCACAATTGTAGCATGAATCCTTGTTCATTCTTCTGTTCTCACCACCTCCACGTCCTCTGCCCATTCCGTGATTATCTCGGAAGAAAAGTT
>NW_020856616.1:21-1670 GCF_000972845.2 Larimichthys crocea
AATCTATCTTTAAGATCTTTAATATTTAGTTAGACTTCCATCATGAACAACTCCTCTCACCTCCTGCATGAGACTGTGGAGGCCTTAAACAGCTCCTTCAGCAACAGACTGATACTCCATGTAAGAAGGAGCTCTACCACAGGTCTTTCATTCCAACAGCTGTCAGACTCTTTAACACCAGCATGACTTCATGAGTATTTTCTTATCAATCCTACGAGCTGCTGTGCTTATTTTATCTCTTATCTTATTTCAATTTATTTGTATTATTTAATTACAATAAAATGAATAATGAATGCATCATTCATCAACTATTCATAACACCATTAGTTAGATCTTGTCTGAATTTGCTGTGCTCCATAAAAGTTTTCATATGTACATTGGCTGTTTATTGAGGGCAGCCACAAGCAACAAACAATACCAACAGTTTACATAACCGAGTATTATCTAATAATTAATAACTGGAGCAGCAGTTCTTCTTCGTGATTGGCTCTCTGGGATCTATTCATTTGATATTGAGGGCAAAGCAACAGTAAAGGTCAGTGTTGTGATTATGACACCTTATATGATATTAGAATAAAATAAAATAGTTGACTAATAAAACCTTGAAACTTGAAGCCCTCCAGGTGGACCCACAGGCACAGATCCTCGTTGTCGCACTCGCAGCTCCATGGGTTCCCGCTGAGCCCCATAGAGCGCAGGGCAGGCAACGCGATCAGGGTGGTGATGTTTAGGACTGTCAGGTTGTTCCGGCTCACATCCAGCACCTGAAGAGCCGCGTTTTCAGCAAAAGCGTCCTGGTGAATCTCCGAGAGCCCCGGGTTGTCCGTCATTCTAAGCATCACCAGGCTCGCCAAGGGGCCAAACGTCCTGTCCTCGATCCGGCTCAGGGTGTTGAAGGAGAGGTCCAGGTAGGCTAGCTTCCGTAGATTCCCAAACGTGGACTCAGATATCTCAGTCAATGAATTGTTGCTGCAGTCCAGATACACAAGATCAGAGAGGTAGTTGAGCGCAAGCGGCGGCAGCTCCACGATGCGGTTGTTGGAGATGATGAGCTGCCGCGTGGCCAGCGGCAAGTTGACCGGGAAGGAGGTCAGGTGCTGCCCAGCGCATTGAACCACCAACTGGTCATCACATACACACCTGTCCGGACAACCCGTGGAGAGCACCGGGGATGTGTTCACCCCAGAGGTGAGGAGTAGCAGAACTATGAGCCGCAAGGGTTGCGCACTTGGCTGCGGGGCAAGACGCATGACACCGCCAAGGGCTTCATCCACCCCGTTTGGAGAGAGTCAGATGCAGTCACATTCTTCATTGATACATCCTCTCCTGGTTGTTTGCCCCAGAAATTATACCCACAGAGGTCAGACCTAACACTTGCCCGTGGCAACCTCTTGCGCGTAATGTCTCAGTTCATCCTGTCGTTGGTTCTGGATCCGGCGCGCATCCACTATCTGGAACCTGACAACCAGATGCCTTCATGCTGTTTCAGATTCCACTGATTCATCGGGTTTCCTCCGTCAGAACATATCTATTCACACGTTGTAAACGCTCACAACGTCCTTTAATTGTGCACGGCTTTGCAATGATCACGGTCAGTTGTTCCAGAACATGTTTGCCATCGTCTCGCTTTCCGAAACTGAATCCAAAAG
>NW_020856617.1:0-615 GCF_000972845.2 Larimichthys crocea
CCAAAATTTAAAGATAAAAACAAAACAAACAAAAAAAACATTCATGAACACTCATGCGTTCATCCATTTGACAAAATAAGTTAATATGGGTGTGGTGAGCTTTGATAGTTTCGGTGGGCCCATGAGCTTTTGTGGGTGACCATGGGAACAGAGTAAACACAAAGACAGATAGTTGGTCAGTGATAATTCACTGCAAGCTCAAATAAGGGACCTGCTGTAATTTCCTGGGTGTGGTATTGTTGGTAATGTTTTTTTCCCTTTTACCTTTATGAGGGGGCAGGTCAGTTACCAAGGTAAGTATTTTCTATTTTATTTTGTTTTTATAATCATTTTAAATTCCTGCGCAGACTTCTATTTTGGATAAATTACACATGTTGCCAAGCAGTTTATATTCATGTCAATCAGCCCACACACACTTTTTTCCAGACTGAAATATCTCTTCAAATAAAATGCTGTGCCCCCAGAGGGATGAATCAAATGGATGTCGATGACCCTCTGACTTTTCTTCAAGTGCCACAATGAGGTTCCCGTTTAATGTTGTGTGAAATATCTCAACAATTATTTGATGGATTGCCATCGTGTTCATGTTGTGATGAACTGCCATAAAGTTTGTGA
>NW_020856618.1:0-731 GCF_000972845.2 Larimichthys crocea
TTTATAAATAAAAATAATTTATCTTTCAGCCTGAACGTGACACGGAGCAGTGAAGTGTGCTGAGCGTGTCACTCACTGTTTCTGTGTCTTTATTAAACAGACAAACACATAAACACACAGATGGATGTATGACGTCTGTCTGAAGATCACTTACAGCCACCGGCTCAGACTTTTAAATTCAAACGGACCAAACAGACCTTTAGAGACTTTGTACCTGTGTGTTGCAGCTCTCTGTTGCAGTGTAAATATTTTGATAATACATTTATATTTCATTCATTATTTAAGTGAAGATGAACAAAGGAGAAACTAAATAGTGTTCAGAGACTGTAAATACTTTACTCAGTACATATTCATGTACACAGACACAGGAACGCTTGAAGTTAATTAAAAAGCTTTATTACACTTTAATACACCGTGTGACTAGATAAACATCTTTTATAAAATAAATATTGTCACAACTAAATTAATATGAGCTCATCTGCATTGCAAACTCTTTACTCATTCTTCTCTGTGTGCTCATACTGTGTCGAGTGTTCAGGGATTATTTTATACATGAAGATTTTATTTTATTTTTTTATTTTTTCTGCATAATGTTTCATATTCTATATCGAATCCGTTCATGTCATACTTCAGAAAAGAAGAAAAGACTTCAATAAACACGTTGATAATAAACACTCCTCATTAAAAAAATTATTTAAAATGCAGTTTCCAGAAGAGAGAAATGTAAATAT
>NW_020856619.1:0-649 GCF_000972845.2 Larimichthys crocea
AGGAGACGTGGACACGTCGTGTTGTCTCTGAAGGAGACGTGGACACGTTGTGTCTTTAATCATTTTCGTCTTTTAAACTTTTCTATCGCCCCGGGCCGCGTGCCCATTCCCTCTCACTTCACTCGTCTTCTCGTCTCCTTCAGCGAAGCGTTGGACGGCAGTCTTTAATTAAGTTCCCTGCTCTGGAGACTCTCTGTCCTTTGTGTCTCAATGTTTCATTCCCTCCATCTTTCTTCTTCTCTTCTCCTGAGTGTCTCTTCAGCTCTCCATCCCACTCACGTCCTCTTCAGGCCTCCTTCTTCTTCTTCTTCTTCCTCCTCCTCTCTGTTCCAGTGCTCTGATTGGCACACAGCAGATGTTGGACAGCTGTTGTCGAGCAGATAGATCGTTCATTTTTTGCCTGTTCAGCCTCCAAACCTCTCGAGTCGGCAGCTCCCCGTCCATCACGTCCGTCTGTCTGCAGAGCAGGACAGACCCGTCCTGTCGTCCTGACCCGTCTGTCTTTGTCTCTTTGTGTGTTTCTTGGTGACACACTTTTCATTCATGTTCCCGTGGTGACTTCATCCTCAGTGTTCGAGACACAAACATGTCGGACGTCTGCGGAGAGACAAACTCAGGAAGTTTGTAACAACTCCTGAAACTGGATCAT
>NW_020856620.1:0-12744 GCF_000972845.2 Larimichthys crocea
TCACTGAGACTATGTAGAAGTTTTGACTACACTGACTACATTTATTTCCCAGCCTTTTTTGTTTCCATGTTATACTCAAAGAAATACACTATATTCAAAGAATTATACTAGATGCCTCTGTCTGTCTGCAGTGTACACATATTTGGGCAATACTGATTCTGATAAACGATTTTTCCACTTACACCAGCTGCTGGAAACTAATAATAATAATAATAATAATATAAATAATAATAATATAATAATATAATAATAATAATACATTTTATTTCATAGGCGTCTTTCTGTCACCCAAGGACACCTTACAATAAATAAAAGTAGACAGCAAATAACAGAAACAAACAAAAGAACCATAAAAGACAAAAACCAAATTACAAGAACACAACACTAAAAACAGGTTAAAATATGACAATGCAATTAAATCAAATGGAAAAGGCTAATTTAAACAGGTGGGTTTTAAGTACAGACTTAAATTGTGAAAGTGAGTTGATGTTCCTTATGACGCGGGGTAAAGAATTCCAGAGCTGGTGGTGAGACGGGCGGTGGGGACAGTCAGGTGAATGGAGGAGGAAGATCTGAGGGAGCGAGGGGGAGCAGCAATATGGAGAAGATCCAAGAGATATGGTGGTGCGAGGTTATGAATGGCTTTGCTTGTGAGCAGAAAGATTTTGTAATTTATGCAGGATTTGACCGGGAGCCAGTGGAGCTGTTGCAGAACAAGACTGATGTGGTGGGTGGAAGGGGTTCTGGTGATGATGCGGGCAGCTGAATTTTGGACCAGTTGGTGATTATAGAGAGAATGTGGGTGAGGCCAAGGAGGAGGGAGTTGCAGTAGTCCAAGCGGGAGGTGACGAGGCTATGAACCAGGATGACAGTGGTATGAGGTGTAAGGGAGGGAGGGAGGCGGTTGATGTTGCGTAGGTGGAAATAGGCGGACCGGGTGATGTTGTTGATGTGAGATGGAAAAGAGAGTGTGCTGTCAACGATGACACCCAGACTTTTAACCTGTGGGGAGGGGGAAATTGTTGATGTCAGTAGAGAAACTGCTGGTTTTGGATAATGTTGGTTTGGTGCCAATAAGGAGAACCTCAGTTTTGTCACTGTTCAGTTTAAGAAGATTGGGAGGGACCAGATTGTTTATTTCCTGTCAAGCGTCAGTAAGGGAGGAGGCGGAAGGGTTAAGGGAGGAGGGCGGGAGGTTGGTGGTGGGTTTGCTGGCATAGTAGAGCTGGGTGTTATTCGCGTAGCAGTGGAAATTTATGTTGTATTTGCGGAAGATACACCTGCGGAAGGCACACCTGAAGTGACAGAGGATGGCTGATATGTGAAAGTTTTAAGATGAATGAACTGGGTGCGGCATGACAGGTAAGATTTGAACCAGTTTAGAGGACTCTGAGTGATGCCAATGGAAGAAAGTCTATTGATGAGGGTGGTGTGACAGATGGTGTCAAATGCTGCAGTCAGGTCGAGGAGGATGAGGATGGAGAGTAAACCAGAATCACCTGCCATGAGGAGGTTGTTGGTGATTTTAATGAGGGCCGTTTCTGTACTATGGAAGGGGCGGAAACCAGATTGGAACTGTTCATACAGGTTGTTATTGGATAGATGAGTGTTAAGCTGAGTTGCGACTATTTTCTCAAGGATCTTGGAAATTAAAGGCAAATTGGAGATTGGATGTAGATTATTGAAGTTGGTGGGGTCAGCGCCAGGTTTTTTCAGAATTGCGGGTATTGCAGCAGTTTTGAATGGGCTAGGAACAGTTCCAGCGGTGAGAGAGGAGTGGATGATGGCAGAGATGAGAGGGACCAGAAAAGGGAGACAGGCTTTAACTAGAACTGTGGGGAGAGGGTCCAGCTGACAGGTGGATGGCTTAGACTTGTGGATGAGATCTGAAATTTCTGAGGTGGTGGGGAGCTGGAAGGAGGAAAAAGAGTGGGTAGGAGGAGGAAGTTCAGAAATGATACCGGAGGTGGGTTGTAGACTGGGAGGGAGTTACAGAATGCAGTTGAGCACACATGGGATGGTAGAGAGTCCAGGGCTTGGGTAATATTCTTATATAATGAAAACAGAGATTTGGTGTTACCTTCATGTGAACATATTAAACCAGTGTAGTAACTGGATTTTGTTTATGTGATACAGTCCTTGTAGTGCAGCATGTGATTTTTGTAAATGACTTTGTGAACAGCTAGTCCAGTTTTTCGGTGGAGCCGCTCAAGTTGCTGGCCTTTGGCTTTCATGAGCCAAAGTTCAGGCCTAAACCAGGAGGAGAACGGATGAAGGAAACAGACCTGTTTTTTAGCGGAGCAAGGGAGTTGAGAATGTGATGAAGTCCAGTGTTGTAGTGTGAAACCATTTCTTTGGGGGTGGATAAATTGTGAATATCCATGAGGGGGTAAATACTGGAGGAAAGAGAGTCTAAGTTGATGTCCTTAATGTTGCGGAAAGAGGGAGAGGGAGTCTTATATTAAATGTGTGGAGGAAATGGTCAGTAATCGGGAGTTCATCGGCTATATGGTTGGAAGGAGAGACACCGGAGCAGCAGATTTAAGTCCAAGATGTGCCCCCTAGAATGGGTGGGAACATCAGTGTACTGTTGGAATCCAAAGCTGTCCAGGCAAGATGTAAAGTCTTTGGTAAGAGGGTTTGTAGCTCTCTTCACAACAGGACAGACACAGGTCATTCTTTGAAACGGGCGTTTATTGCTGCGGACATAACTTGCTTCTCATCCCTGCACGTCTTGCTCACACCAGCACGCTTTCATGCCGACATGCTTTCACGCCGTGAGAACTCGTTGGCCGCTTGCCGTGAAAAGAGGTTAAAGTCCTTTTAAAGTCCCTTTAGAGTCACTTGTTGTCTTCTTTTAACTTCATACTTTAGCATAACGAATGAACGAAAATAACAGAGCCTGATGACATGCGTAATGTGTCGTATACAGTCTCCACAAATCTCACCGTAGTGATAACACACCTGGGAAACATTAGTTCCGGCCATGAAATAGTCACTGATTACAATGACTAATAACATTTTTATCTGTCCCATGACATTTTAACACCTCAATTTTACATTTGCATCAGATTATTTATTTATTTATTTGCTTAACTTAAAATTATTGTTTAACTTGTGAATAATTTATGCATAATGAACTTAAATTTTATACGTAACTAACAGGGTTATTAACACGGGACTCACACGGGACTCACACCGAACGCGGAACAGAAGCGGAACGGAAGCGGAACGGTACTTTGCCCGGTGTCAACTCACACCGGACGCGGATCAGCAGCGGAACGGCAGCGGAGCGAGCCGGCCGTATTCACGCGAGATCACGAGATCACGCGAGAATCCTGGACATAGCCGAGACCCCGCGATAAACTGTGTATAAAGAAAACAACAACAACAAACAGCTGACTTTGCTTCTCCGACGTGGAGGAGATTATAAAAAGCATCTGTTGTGTCATAAATTATTGTGTGTTGTTCCACTTCAACAATTAGTCTCTCGTTGAGACCCTTTGATCGATCTTTGATCACCTGGTGCCACCGGTCATGACGTCACGTTGATGTGAAGTTGTAAAAAGCTACATGAACTGAGTATTGTGTTTTATTTTGAAAGGGGGCGGAAGTTTATTACGTTGATTCAAGGCCCGGTTTCCTGTCTGGTGCGCAGTGCTCTGTTGAAATTTACGAGGTTCAGCCGCGGCTCGCGGAAGAAATAGAAATCTTGCGGAAAGCTCGCGCCGTGGCGCGGAGAGCCGCTTCTGGGACGCTTCTGATCCGCGTCTGATCCGCGCCCGGTGTGAGTGCTCTCATTGACTAGACTGGATTCTATTTGCTACGGTGACCGCGGCGGTGCCGTTCCGCTTCCGTTCCGCTTCCGTTCCGCGTCCGGTGTGAGTTGGCCTTAATATTGTCCATGTGAATATTGAAATCTCCCAGCACTACATTATTTGATGAGAGAGTGGACAGGTGTGTGAGCAGAGCAGCAAAGTCATTTAGAAAGTTGTTATTAGCTTTTGGGGGACGGTAGGTAGTTGTAATGATAGTGGGAGTATGCCAGACAGTTTACACAAGGTGGATTCGAAGGAGAAGAAGGTGGGAACAGACACCAGCGAGACTTTCCACTTCTCACAGTGAATTATCGCAAGACCTCCTCCCCGGCCGGTGTTACGAGGTTGACAGATGTAAACAAACCCCGGAGGAGTGGATTCGTTAAGTTGTGAAAAGTCATTGGGCTGTTGCCAGGTCTCGGTTAAGCAGAGAAAGTCTATCTTACGGTCGGTGAGGAGATCCTGGATGCTCGTGAGTGACCGGATGTTGAGCAGACCGAAGTTGACAGTGGTGTTGTCACATCTGACAGGTGTGTTAGCCGACCGGGCTAGGCAGGCTAGCACACTGTGGTCAACAACCCGGCCGGTTTTGCGTGGGGGGCGACAAGAAGTGGACCAGATGGACTTTATTGTTTTCGGGGCTCCCGGGATCTCTCTCAGCAGATAGTATGGACGTAGTAGACCATCGGCAAGCAGTTTAACATCCGGGTTACAGAACTGTTCTTTAGTTGTGATGTGACCGGGATTACACCATCTGCTGTTAACTGGAACGGCAAGCCTTTCCGCCCACGCTCTCGGTACAATCCCGGTCAGCCCGGACAGTGATGTCCCTGTACAGCCATTTCTCCATGAAGCACATCAGACTGCATTCCCGGTACTCTGTGTGGCTCTGCGTTAGCGCTGTTAGCTCGTCCATTTTGTTGCTATGAGAAAACAAATTTCCCATAACAACAGAGGGGGGACACGGCTTAAATCCTCTCCTCTCTGTAAGTCCGTCCAGTCTCGAGCCTCCTCTGTTCTCACGCGTTGCTTCCCTCCTCTGCATCCTCAGTGTGTTTTCCTCCAGAGTTTAGCTGGTATATCGGCTGGTCTTGCTGCTATGCCGGCCGGCATTAGTGCGATCAGCTGTTCCCCGGAGTAAACAAAGGCAGCATGTCCAGGTGGAAGCGCCATTTAAAAAACAACACGAAGAAAAAAAACTCTCCAAAAACAACCTCGTCAGAGAGGGTGGGACTCCACAGAGTCACAGAAAACAAAAAACGAACAAAAGAGAAAAAAGTCAAAAAGCGACCTCAAAGCCTGGAGGAGCGTAACAGACAGCTTGCTTGTTCATGTTTGCTTTTTGGCTAATCTCATTTTAGCTTAATTGCTAATATCAGCAACAAGACTAAACCATCTGTGGGCTCATAATTGTGAACAAGTTGTTTTATTACTTACAGCCTGTATGCCATAGCCTTAGCATAGTGCCAAACCTTGCCATGGTCATGCCAAATTATTATTCTTACATTCAAAAAGGCTTAGCATAAAACCTGATTTTATTTTGATCACATTGAAAAACTTTGGGTGCAAGTTCGTCTTCCAGGAACTCACTCTATTTCTGTTATGTTGCATAATGCTGAGAGTGTAGCAGATTGTTTTATTTTTTGGGGGAGGTCAAGATATGAGTGCTGATGGCCTATAAAAACATGCAACAGCAGATGGATAGGTGAGAAGAAAGATATCAAGACAACAGGTAAGACTTTCAAACACACATTAGTTTTTAGTTCTGTTCAATTTTATAAGTTATGAATGACTGTCAAGTAGCCTTCACAGTACTGGCCAAAATTAAATTCCTCTAAATTATTAGTAATGTTGCTCCAGAACTGCTGGATGTACAAATAAGCCACTGTTATTTTATTTATTATTTTTTAAATTAATTTATTTCATTGTTTCATTTAGTACTGACGACGGAGTATTAGGGCCACATTTAAATTTAAAAAATGTTTTGGAATTAATTACGAGATTAAAGTCGTTATCGAATATGGAGGCGAGAATTAATTACGAGATTAAAGTCGTTATCAAATATGGCAGCGAGAATTAATTACAAGATTAAAGTTGTTATTAAGTATGGTGAGAATTAGCCTAATTACGACATTAAAGTCATTGTTAAATATGGCGAGAATTAATTACTCGCCATATTTAATAACGACTTTAATCTCATAATTAATTCTCGCCATATTTAATAACGACTTTAATCTCGTAATTCATTCTCGCCATATTTGATAACGACTTTAATCTCGTAATTAATTCTCGCCATATTTGATAACGACTTTAATCTCGTAATTAATTCCTTTTTTTTTTTTTTTTTTTATGTGGCCCTAATACTCCGTTGTAGTTTAGGCAGGCACAGTGCACACTCAAAAGTAACTGCATCAGAGCTAATTTACATCTGGTCTTGGGTTGTTAGTCTACTTGTTAATCTAATTTAGTAAATTAGTAAGCCTACATGTCACCTTTAGTCCTTCATAACCTGAACCTGGAGTCAATCTAATGAATCATCCAAAGATCAAATAAAAAATGATTTCAGAAAATATTGTAAATATATATTATAGCTGTCAAATATTATATTTTGACAGCTGTGGAAAATATACTATTTGTTAATCATTTTGCACTCTGCAAATTTGTGAAACTATTGTTAAATTAAACTGCACACAAAGAAATTCTCTTTTTAATTTTGGATCAGTGATGAAATCAAATGTTGAAGGCCAGGCACCCTGAGTATACAAGCCTCAAAGGACTAACATATTATTAATGTAAGTAGAACTTTAAAAAAGGGAAATGGTCTAAGCAAATCCAGCTGTTATTAAGCTACAGTTTCACACTTGCTTTCAGTGAGTATGATGCAATGTCCCTTCAATATCTAACCCTAAGTTTTGTGTGCAAACACAACAAGCACATAGGTTTGTATAATCTTTAAGAGAAGACTTATGTTTTAGGCAAAAGCAGCTGGTGCCACATGGCCATTTCACAGTTGCCTTCTTGTTTGTAGTGTCTATAAATAGTGCAGTGCCACTTATTTCCATTGTCCAATTGAAACTACATTTTAGTAATAGCACACTATGTCAACAATTCTGTTTTATGTGATTTGTTTTAGCAAATTATGGCCTAAAACAACTTCTCAAAACTGGGTTTCATTGTAGAGTTTCAGGGTATAAATAGTATAAATATTATTTCATGATTAGTTTATGGTATAGCAGTCCAACAGAAATAAAACCTGAAGCCTCAGAAATTGAACTTGCAGGAGTTTCAAACGAATAGAATACTAGTGCAACAGAAAAATAGTTTTTCTAGTATAGCAGTTTTCTTGCAATGCAAATACTTTACAAATATAGTAATATAAAATGTCACAAACTGTTAGGAAAAGAATGAAGATCACACTAAGTTGTTGTTGTTCCCCCTCTTCAGTGTCCTATCAAGTCATGGCCTTCAGGCTTCCCCTCTTGCTAGTCCTATGCAGTCTGACTGTGGCTCAGTCCCAGCTGCAGTTGTTTAACCTGCGGGCAACTGGTCTACCCTCTGATTTGCTGGGAATCACAGATGGCTATGTCAAGGTGTTCTGTGACTCAATTAGTCTGGGGAAGACATCCATCCGTCACAATGAAGTCAACCCCTGGTGGGAGGAGGTTTTTGCCTACTTCAAAGCCCAGGAAAACAATGTACTGAGGCTTGAGGTTCATGACAGTGATCTCGTCTTCGATGATTTGCTGGGAGTCTGTGAGCGTCAGATCAAGCTGGGAACCTATGAGCACGACTGCATCTTGAATGAAGGTGGCACCCTCCATTATGCCTACACCCTTGGCTGAGACAATTCATGTATAGTGTTTACATGCAATCTTCACATCTCCCAGATATATGATTTCTAAGACACTAACTGTGAGTAGTTAGGTTTTTTGTCCCAAATCTATGTTTCATTATTTAGGATTAGACCAGAAAAATAGTCACTCAAATACATAAACTTGATCACTAAACCTTATTCCAGTGACTATATCATTGTCTCTTTTACCCTGTTTCCAAGGTTGTCAAAAATAAATAAACTGTGCTGCAATACCAAACCCACACTGTATTGTTTGCTTAGCCATTTGGATAATGAAGTGGGAGTGAAACACAGAAATAATCAGTTTGTCTATTCTACTTGACAGGAGTTTTGTACCTTCTCAGGCCAACACAGAGATCAATCAATTCCTTTTTAAATATAAATTCTGTCAAACCAATAAACATTATAAGCACATCTATGGGTTAATGGAACAGCAAAATTAAATGTTTTGCCTTCTTATACATATTTCCAATTCCTTCAACAATGAAACTGTTAGATGCAAATATCACTGACAAATCTCTCAGACTTTTTTATGTTTACAAAAAACAAGAAATCCATGACATCAACAGGTAAAACATCCCATTGATTGGATTGTATAATACAGGGTTTCATATAGAGGTAACCGTACCAATATAAAAGGAAGAATGTGACAATCAGAACAACAGATGGCAAACATTTGTGCCAAAAGAGGTAAAGCAAAAGGGAAACAAATAACATTAGTGCCAGCTCAATTTTATTTAGGTCAGGTTTATTTATTTAGAAATGTAGCCACACTATTAATAGTTACACCTGAGTTGACAAGTGAACACATCTAATGTGATAAAGGTTTTTGCAGAAACACATTTTTTGCAAAGGTTTCATGGGGTAGGTAAGCCACCCAGCAGGTTTGTAAGATAACTAGGGCATACACACTGCAATTTAGACAGAAATATAAAACACAAAAAAACCTGCCTCAACACTGAAAACTTGTAGTTTTAATAACCACTAAATGGGCTTTTAACGTACAATACTCTAAGGCAAAATATATATAATCTTCAGGAAATTTCTCAGTCTTCTGTCCTTGTGATATTACTACTCATGCTGAAATAAAGGATCAGAACCTATACAACCTGTGATCTTTGGACAATTTGTACAAGGCTGTTTCAATTGTAAATAAACTAGATCTGATTTGATGATTGTAGTGCTATAGTATTCTTGTCAGATATGCAGTAAGGTAGCCATTGGGCCAAACAAGCTGATCTAACCCAGAGCCAAAATGTCTAGTTCTAATAATAATAAAACATTTTATTTAAAAGGCTTTTCTAGACACTCAAAGACACTTTACATAATAAAAAAACATGAAATCAGCAAAAACAATATGAAATAGTACACTAAAAACATTATACTGAGCTAAACATTACATTTTGAAAAGGTGTGTTTTTGTTAGAGATTTGAAGGTGGGAAAGTCAGTACAGTCACGGATGTGTTTGGGGAGAGAGTTCCAGAGGGAGGGGGCAGCTGCAGAGAAGGCTCCGTCGCCCCAGGTTCTGTTATATTACATAATGCTGAGAGTGCAGCAGGTTGTGTTGTCAGTGTATTGTAGGAGGGTGAGATGAAGCTGATATGAGTCTGTGAGCCTTGAGCCTAAAAACATGTGGAACAGCAGGCACTATGGTGAGAAACAAGGCATCAAGACTCCAGGTAAGACTAAATCTGTTGCTGTCATTTTGTTTACTACAGAGTTTGCTTTTTTAATTTCTTCTAAATAATTTTTACATTATTATTTTATGTAGCTACATTTAACCCCTATTTTTAACCATAATTTGCCATTGTTTCTGTTTCTATAGGTTTCTTTTTAGATTTCTTTCTCTGTTCTGTTAATTTCTGTTTTATGTTCTATTTTAAAAAAATTGTATCCTTCTGTGCCCTTCATCTGAGACCAATTCTGTCATTAAAATCAAATGCTACTTTTGTTTGTGAATGTAAATATATGCATTTGAAGGTTTTATCCATCTGTCCACTGTGACTAACAAGGACGTCTCCTTTCTAACTAATTTTAGAGTTTTAGAAAATCCAGTTTCAAAACACATGCTGTAATCATATGACATGATATTATATGATTTCTGAGTCAACCTCACCCAGCAAGGTTTGACTACATATTGCCATGTTACACAATCTTCCTTGTAATGTGTTTTATAACTTATAACTTAATTGCGTTCCATACATGTGTTTAAATGAGATATTATACTGTATGTGTATGGTATTTTCTTTTTGCATATTGTGACCTGCATTGAATTGACATTGGCATATACAGTACATTGCATTGGCATATCTGTAAGAGGCATCCAACTACTGAATAGATCACCTTGTTTTGTAATAAACGCGTATTGAATAAAAAAAAAAGAAAAAAAAATTCTTATAATAATGATTTCCATCTTAGTAAGTAAGTAAATGCCTCACAATGATTTCCAGGAATTCTGGCATTCTGGAGGAAAACAAAGCAAAAAAAAAAGTGCAAAGATCTGTTGTTTCTCATCCACAGCCTGACACCATGGCCTTCAGTCTTTCACTCCTCGTGTTGGTCCTGTGCAGTCAGAGTGTGGCTGAAGCCCAGTTGAAGTTGTTTAACTTGAGAGCCAGTGATCTTCCCTCCAGCCTCCTTGGAACTACAGATGGCTATGTCAAGGTGTTCTGTGGCTCAGCAACTTTGGGTGAAACATCTGTTCGTAACAATAACCCAAACCCCTGGTGGGAAGAGAAGTTCACCTACTTTAAGGCTGAGGAGAATGACATATTGAGGCTTGAGGTTCATGACAGTGATGTTGTCTTTGATGACCTACTGGGAGTCTGCCAGCGTCAGATCAAGCTAGGAACCCATGAGCATGACTGTTTCCTGGAAAAAGGCGGGATCCTCCATTACTCCTATACCCTTGGTTGAGACAGTCATTGGCCTTGTACTGTATAGATATATCTAACTTTTAGTTTTCACATGCAGCCTGCATCTCTCAGGAATCATTTCCTTATAATGTATGATTTCTAAGTGACCAGCTCTTTACAGCTCTATTATTTTGCTGTTCAAAATCTATAATTGATCATTTCATAAACTTAATCAATAAACCTTATTCCAGTGGCTTTATCACATTATTCGTTGGCTAGCATGGATGAATGCAAGAAAGACTATATTTAAGAGACTTAGTCCTCATTCTATTGTACAAGTTTTCGATCAGATAATCACCCAGAGACATTTAAATAGCTTTATGGAAAACACCCTGTGAGCATCCACTCCAGTCTCTTTATTATGGTTCATCATCATGATCCTATCTAATAAATAAAAATAAACCTTTCCTGGACTCAAAACAATATTTAGGCCACTTATGCATTTCAGTTATATAGAGAATTTCCATCCATTTGAATTACATAGTTTTAATATAATAACAAACTATATAATAACTAACAAACTTAATGTGAAGCAAGTAATAAGATTTATGTAATCGTACTAATAAACTCAAAATGACTGCATTCATTTTCGCTGTAGGGTTTGGGCAAACAAATTGGTTTTATTAAATCAAATCAAATCAAATCAATTTTATTTGTATAGCCCAAAGTCACAAAGTACATTTGCCTCAGAGGGCTTTACAATCTGTACAGGGAGTGACACCCTCTGTCCTTAGACCCTCGGTTCGAGTGAGGAAAAACTTGCCCACAAAAACCCTTTTAACAGGGAAAAAATGTGGAAGAAACCTCAGGAAGAGCCACAGAGGAGGGATCCCTCTCCCAGGACGGACAGACATGCAATGGATGTCACGTGTACAGGACAAATTAACACAAACATATTGTACAATTACAATGACTGACAAAATGACAATGAATCACAATGAATGACAAAAATGATTACAGTAACTGATATGGTAGTAATAATGACAGTAATAATATATGTAGTGGGCGTCGTGCAGGATCCCAGCAGCAGCCACGATCCACGAGAACCTGCTGGGCAGCAGCCACGATCCACGAGAACCTGCTGGACGTCAGAGCACAGAAAATATATTGATATTGAATGCCTAAACCTGGCTTCTGTGTAGTGGAAGCACATTGTGTTTATTAGTACTATTACATAAATGATGTATGTATGATGAATGAATGTGATTTTCTCGTGGTAATAATTTCAAGCAGACAAGCTACCCCGGACTACAGGAATTTGTTTGTTATTAATGTGACTTTTTGCCTCCTCTATGCCATGTGTTTCCTGTTGTTTTCACCATCCCTTCTGTGTTTTGTCTGTCTGTCTGTCTGTCTGACTGTCTGTCTATCTCTCTTTGTGTTCTTGGGCATGGCCTCTGAGATCTTATGAATACTTTTAAAAGAGAGGGTAATGCAGCAATAAATATACAGTATTGATAACTACAGTTATACAACAAGTAGTTCTGATCAAGCAATCTGACTGGTCAACTAGACATTTAGAATTCATTCAATTCAATTCATTTAATTTTATTATCATACAGAGCAGGTTAGACTGTACTCCTTATAATATTGGATAGAGAGCAAGAGTGACAGTCTAGTCCAGACATGGGCAAACTACGGCCCGCGGGCCATATACGGCCCGTTAGGCTTTTCAATATGGCCCGCCGAACTTATCCGCATCCAAAAAATAAAAATATCTCATTAATGCATGTTACTAACCAAACTTCCCTGGAGTTTCTTGTGCTCTGTCGTCCGCAGGTTCTCATGGATCGTGGCTGGCTGTGATCCTGCACGACGTCTACTACATATATTTTACTGCATTATTACTACCATATCTGTTACTGTAATAATTTTTATCATTCATTGTGATTCATTGTCATTTTGTCAGTTATTGTAATTGTACAATATGTTTGTGTTAATTTGTCCTGTACACGTCTGTCCGTCCTGGGAGATGGATCCCTCCTCTGTGGCTCTTCCTGAGGTTTCTTCCACATTTTTTCCCTGTTAAAAGGGTTTTTGTGGGCAAGTTTTTCCTCACTCGAACCGAGGGTCTAAGGACAGAGGGTGTCACTCCCTGTACAGATTGTAAAGCCCCTTGAGGCAAATGTACTTTGTGACTTTGGGCTATACAAATAA
>NW_020856621.1:0-519 GCF_000972845.2 Larimichthys crocea
GTGGGGTTTAAATATCTGATATGAAGAAAAGCATATAAAAAAGAATAACAAGGTTTGTTTTGTTTCTGTCATAAAATAACAGTCACGTAACACACTGTTCAAATATTAATCATATATTCATCAGACACACAACAATAAGACAAATGACAGGATCAAAACACGACACACACTCGACTTAAAATAACTTTAAAATAACACACCAGTGGCTAAGTGATGATTTTTTATTATTAAATAATACTTTGTTACCTTTTTAATTCATTTGTGTCTATACGTAACAACATGAACAGATGTGACAGTTTGAGGATGAAAACATCCGAACAGATAAAACAGACTTTATATATTCATGATGAGTTCATCTGTCTGTACACGACTGTGCTGACATTTAGGTGTGAGTGTTGTGATTGTATACAAACGTGTAAATGGTGTGACGTAACCAGGGAAAGTCTACTCCTCACAGAATAAATGAGGTGCATCACAGCCAAAACAAATAAAACATTTTTATTTTATTCGTATATTTCT
>NW_020856622.1:0-544 GCF_000972845.2 Larimichthys crocea
TGGAAGGATTTGGAAAGCCTCAATACCGAATGTGGCATTTTTTGCAATATTCGGCCAAATACTTTCGGTTGCCGAATATTTGGTGCATCCCTACTTCTAACGCGGATCAAGTACAGTCGTGATGAAGTGCAGAGGATCCGAATAGATCTCAGTGTAACGTGTGTTCACAGACTCCAACCTCTTTGCTTAAAAGACGCCTCAGTGCCGCAATTAACTGAATAACGTCTACTACGAGATATTGAAATACATCCACACCGCAGACATGTTGACTCTTATCCAGATAACCATGTGCTGGCTGCACTTCCTGGCTTGCGTCATCACAATTCTGTTTCGGCCGTGTTGTTTCGGTGATGTGGGTCTTTCGGCCGAAAACCGAAAATGCACTTTTGGGCCATTTTCAGCCGAAAATTTTCGGTGGCTGAATTTTCGGTGCATCCCTACTGGGATCAGATTACAGCTTTTCTATGTGACTGACAGCTGTCACAGACACTACGAGGAAGATGCCACAACTTTATGTTGGCAATCACATTTTAGTGGAGATTTT
>NW_020856623.1:0-838 GCF_000972845.2 Larimichthys crocea
TTGGCCTTTTCTTTAGGAGCAACAGTTGCTGGGTGTCAAAGCACAGACATGAATCATTATGGTGATGAAAACATTATGAAGAAGTTGTAACTTATAAACGTTTAATGTGCATGTTACCTTTCTTAGCAGGAGCAGCTTTGGCCTTTTCCTTTGGAACTTCTGTGTCATGAAACAGAGAACAAAGTTAGTAGTTACTTTTAAACATTTAAACATTTGCATTTTAAACTGATAATCTAAAGTTGTTTTGTTGGTGAAGTGCCACATTGCTGATTTAAGTTAGTAATTCTGTTAATTCTGGGAATCATTTTTAATAGTTTTGGAACAGTGTTCTTATACTCTGTGTTTATTAAGTACACATAGTGATGAATGCAGTCCTGTGGTTACCTTCATGAAGTTTATTATGTTCAGTTTTGTTTATACTGTTACAAAGAAGTGATTATTCAGCTGTAAGAAGTAGTTTGTGGTGCTGTTGGATTACATTGCATTGTCTAGAATTCTGTTAGCCTACTCTCATCGATCTAAACAGGATGTTGATGTAAGGGTGTAAGGAGCCTCAGCTGCTAAAGACAAAATATTGTACCATGTTCAGTATTTAAAACCAAAACCACTTGATGTCATGAACATTTTGATGTTTTGAAATATTTAAAAAGTGCTGCACCTGTCTTCTTTGCAGAGACTGCTTTGACTTTCTCTTTTGGCACCTTGACTTCTGAAAACAAAAAATACAAAAGGTGTATGTTTAGGGTTCACTGACTCAACTCACTGAAACATGGATGAATGTGAAACCAATAAAACATGAAAACTAAAGACAACTACCTTTTTTCATAGGCACTATTTT
>NW_020856624.1:0-616 GCF_000972845.2 Larimichthys crocea
TCTGTCGTCAACATCCATCAGAGTTCATAGACTGACCACCTGGATCAGTTTCGACTGTACTGTACTCACTGTCTTTGTACACGAACAGGGTTTTCCCGTGTAATGTTACCGACAATACAGGTGTGCTCACTTTCAGTTTTCATCTGGATAAACTGTTAGCTTGTTTCCAACCTGTCTCCTTGTCTGACTGCTCTGATGTGCAGTTAACAAAACAGGGACTCACTCATTGAGAATACGGCTCCATAATGCTACGAGACAGTGGCAAACTCAGGCTGTCTAAGGGGCAGGGGCAAAAAAATTAAAAAGGGCACCAGCTACATGTGGGTGGACATACTTTCCAACCTTAAGACGTCAATAATATGGAAAACACAGCGTCGGGGGAGGAAAATAGCATTTTTATGTCAAATACTTTTGATTTATTTAATTATCATGAAAGGATTAAAAGTGAAATTCTCAGGAAAGACTACAGAATAACTCTGAGTGTGAACAGCTTCCCACAACCTATGTGCCGTGTCATGTTCGTGTCACGTGCATCTCGGCAGTTATACATCCGTTGTTTTAACCAAAGGAAGAATATAGTGAATGACATCCGAGGAAAAATATGGAAGAATTACAA
>NW_020856625.1:0-789 GCF_000972845.2 Larimichthys crocea
TGCTGCTACAGATGGAATGGTTGTCGTCATAGCCTCATTACAGGCTGGTCATGTCATAATGCAAATGTATGTTCATGTGTTTAAAGAATATTTCTTACATCTTTTTTTATTCAGGGTCATCAAAATCAAAGAAAAGGAAATGGGGAGATGACGAAATTCAGGCCGTGGAGAAAACACTCTTGGACTATATCCAGTTGGGGAAGGTTCCTGGAAAAGCAGTGTGTCTCAAATGCATCGAGACTTCTCCACTGGCACTTAGAGGGAGGGTATGAAATTTTATGTAAAAAAATCGGATTGACGCTTTAAGACGAGACTCGAAATTTTATGTAAAAAAATCGGATTGACGCTTTAAGACGAGACTCTGTGAAAGGAAAGAGTTGAAAAATTTGTTGCTGTTTTAGAAGATTACACAGGTAATTTTTTTTGTTGGAATAAATTTTGTCTGTGGTCTTCTATAGTTATGTTATGTTTAAAAGCGCTGAGGTATTGTTTAAATTTTAAATGTTAAAGTTTTTAAAAATTTTATATCTGTTCTGTTGTTGCCCTTTTTAAATGGGCAGAATGTGAGTTGATAACGGCAAGCATTTGTCAGTGGAAATGCAAAAATGTAGTTCCTGTAGAGGTCTAAAACAGAAATAAAAAAACTGCCACGAGACCTGAACCCAACGAAGTTTTCCAGTTTTGAATTATTTCTGTTCTCACTGGGCATCTCATATGTACTTTTAATGTGTCATCAAGATAATGTGCAATTCTGTTGGAAGCTATGCACATCACAGTGAAATGGTAAAT
>NW_020856626.1:0-555 GCF_000972845.2 Larimichthys crocea
TATAATCTACTTCCAATGATTGCTGTTTCCTTTAGCATTGCACAGCATTTAGCTCTCCGCTTTTTCTGCAAACCTTTCATAGAAAATATTTATTGACATAAACAACTTGTTTGAAAGGAGGACTTTCCTAAAACCATGGAAGAACATTCAAACCTATCAAGGTTTTGTGGCAGGAGACTCCAAACTTTGAACAGTAACATGCATTTAAAACATTTTAATATAATCTGTCAAACAGCAGAAATCCATCATACCATGAGACAGTAAGTAAATCTACATTCCCCCTCATTCTGTTTGTTAAGACAGGTCAGGAATTTATACTTAAATAAAAAAAAGGTTTTAAAACATAAATGCCGATTCAGAAAGGCACGGAGGAAGCAAAAAATACACACTATGAATTATTACAAAACAAATATATTATTGTTAAGATTGAGATAATCCAGAGTGAGACACCATCAGGTAGTCGACCTCACATAATAATGATGGGAGGAGTGAACAACAGGGTTTGCTGGCCTTTAATGACAACATAAGGCAAGTACTGGGAGTGTAGGTGTGGTT
>NW_020856627.1:0-10251 GCF_000972845.2 Larimichthys crocea
TGGGTAGTGGTTAAGGGGAGAAGTACAATGGCGGCGGAGGGGTGGGGGTGGTATAAGATAACAAAAAAATTTTCCTAGGCATTGAACATCCCCGGAGGTCAGTGGTAAATCAATCATCAAGAAATGGAAGGATAATGGCACTTGGGTGGTGAATCTGCCTATATCAAAGCCCCCGCCCCTCGTAAACTGAAGTGGGGGGGGAAGAAACCGTTGGCCAAATAGGAAAGAAACTACTGAGAGAAAGCCCCACCAAGACCCCCCTATGACGAATCTGAAGGGCGTTTTTACAAACAAAGCTGGCAAAGCTGTGAGATGGAAAAGGAACTGTGTATATAGCAACGGGGCTCTGGCTGCGGTTTTGTTTTCCTTCATTCCTTTGTCACCATCAAAGCTTTTAATGGGAAGAAGTGGGGCAAAATGAGAAAAGCCACCTGGTTGAAGAAAAACTTCATATTAGAATCTCCCGAAGAAGAGTTGGCCAAAAAGCATGTGGAAAAAGACCCCCTCTCCATTGGGTCCAAGTGGAAGAAAGATTCCTTGAGTCCCCTGATGAGACCAAAATGAAGCTTTTTTGGCCCAATCAGAACCAAGAAACGGTAGATGGCCGGAAAAAAACATTTGCACATCACCAAGACAAACCATCCCGAACAAAAAAACTATCCCCAACTTGGGTGAAAGCAGGTGGGTGGGCAGCATCATGCTATGGGGAAAAGGTTTTTCGTCAGGCAGGCCCGGACCTGGAGGCTTGGGTTAAAAGAAAGAGGGCCAAGAAATGAAAATGCCTTTTGCAAAATACAACGTGAAAATCCCGGGGGAAAAAATCCTATTCAAAGTTCCCCTGCGAGAGAATGTAATGGGGGCCTTGGGAGAAGATTGTAAAAAATTTGTCAAGCCAAGAACAATGAATCCAAAGGCATACTGCAAAAAGCCTAAACACAGGAAAATGGTTTAAAAGTGGGAAGTTGGGGGCTTGAGTCCCAAAACCCCAGGAAAACCTCAAATCCTAATAGAGAAAATTGTGTGGGGCTGGAAACTTGGAAAAGGCTGTGTTCCATGCCTTGAATAAACCAAAAACCCCGAGCACTGACAGAGCTTGAAGGGCAATTTTGGGCGAAGAAAGAATGAGCCGCAAAATTGCAGTGGGGGCAGATGTAAAAAAACAAGACAGACTCTAAATTAAGGAAATCCCTGATGAAGAGAAGATCCCCCAATGCCTAAAAGACTGAGGGGTTGTTTTTTGTCAGTGGACCCTCTACCAACAGTGTCCGGCGAGGAAGAAAATGAGCGATTCAAGTGCAGACCTGATTGAAATGCTAAACAGATGGCCTCAAGATTACAATGTTGCTTACTCAAGTCAAATAACTTATTGAAAAAATTTTTCAACATCTTTTTTGGGAACGGCAAAAGGCAACCACTCCACGTTAAAAGTAAGGGCAAAGATGGGGGATTTTTTTGGCCCTTAACAAAATCAGGAGTAACAAGCTGCTAAGGCCCCAACATTTTTTTTTTTTAAATTTTTCATTTTCCCCTTTTTGTTAAATTTTCATGGCTATTTTCTTTCTTTCTGCGTCAGACACCAAGCAAAAGCACTTCCAAGGACCAAAGAACAAGACAATCCCAAAACAACAGATAAAGAGGCGGGCACTCCTCACCTGGTGATGGCGGCTGGGAGATTAGGGAAGAAAAAAAAACTGAACAAGGGAGGAAAACAAGCAGGACCAGAAAAGAACCGGCCAAAAAAAACATCATTAGTCCTCACCCCAACAAGTGGAAGTCCCCCCAGCCCGCCCCCCAAAGGGGGACCACTCAACCCCAACCCCCACCCCCAGAAAAAGAAAGAACCCCGACCCCCCAGCCCCCCAACTCGCCCCCTCTCCCATTCCAGTCACCTGGACGACTCGCCCCAACGTTCTTGGATTTCCACCGACAGGATTGAAAGAAGGTCCCCTTGTACCCCAATATGGGGGGAATCCAATTAACAAAAAAAAACCATTACACCAAAAACAAACCCACGCCAAAAATCCCCTAATTTTTTGCTTTTCCCCTTTCCCCTTAAAGCGAAACCAACAAAAAAAACCACGACAAACAAATACCACAAACCGTCCACCCCCAGCCCACCTATGTCCCACCCGGAAAACAAACCCCCTCGACCTAAAGTCACAGAGCCCCCCCCCAACCTCCGCCTTTTTGAAAATCAATTCTAAATCTGTGGAAGTGGACTGAAAACTTGATATGGTGGGGCCGGGTAGTTTCCGGGTCCGAGGGCCCGGCAATACTGCTATGAAAATAATTCTTACACCAGGGAAAAAAGTTCCCAGGGCCCCCCCCTAATGGAGTTTTCGAAATAACCCTTTTCTTTCAATCCCTGTGAAAATTAGGCTAGGTAAGCAGAAAAAGTGGGTTAAACTGAATGGAGAAAATAAAAAAAGGGTTTCAATTTAAATCTGCCCAATCTAACTGAGTAGAGCAGGTCCAAAAACCAAAAAACGAAACTTAAACCAGTGTCTCCCTTCCTGTTAAAAAATCATCCCCACAAGGATAGCCCCCTACTCCAATATCAGATGCACTAGGCCAACAACCCACGGGATTGAAAAATAGTAAATGACATGATTACAAAATGAACCTAATAATCTAGACTTTTTTTTACTTCTCTTATGGAAAAGGCTGACTGAAATGGGTTAGTTTGTTGTGCTAAACCATGTTCTTTTAATGAGGCAGCGCCAAAACAAATTAACGTTTTTTTAAATGTAAAAAATGAGTAAGAGAGAGTTCCCGAAATGGCAAGAAAGGGGCGGGGGGTGGTTTGGCTGCCATTTTTTCAAACGTAAAAAATTTTCCAAGTGCAAAAGGACATGAAACAAATTTGGTTTGATTTTAAAGTTTTCTTTGAAAATAATCTCTGGTTTGTTTAATGAAGGGTTTGATCCCAAAAGTTCCTTTTTTCTTAATCAATTTATAGAACGAACAAGGTAAAAACTCAGGAAAAATTTATTTTTAATTGATGAGTTTGCTGAATCGGATGCAGTGTTTTAAAAATCTGCACTGAAAAACCTAAAAAACAACTTTTTTTATCGTAACTGGGGAAGTTTTTGTTAAAAACATTCAACATAGAACAAACAAACATGGGATACTAAATTAAGCCCAAAGACTTAACTACTTTCTTGTTTTCTTCTCTTGACACCGTTGGCCCCCCAAAGGGCCCCCGCACACAACACGTGTGGGGACAACACGCTAGATCTGGGGTTATTCTAAAAGGGGGGTTTGAAGAACATTTCTTCTTTGTGTTTGTTAAGACTTGGCCTCTTTTTCTTGATCAATTTGTTCACTGTGTGGTTCGTTGAACTTACAGAGAAAGTTCCCAAAATTCACAGGATAACCGCTTGGTAATGTTAGGAAAAAGGTACATAAACGAGAAAAAATAACTAGTGCTAAAGTTATGGAGGCTATTAAAGGCAATGTCACCAACTGTTGAAGTGCAAGAGAACAGTTTGGAAAATGAAACTCCCTGATAATTGTGGTCATTCCAAACTGGAAAAATCCAAATGTCATGGATGCCTGTGTTGCAGGCAACACCTAAATTAAAACTAAGATGACCTTTGGAGAAGAACAGAGAGTCAACATGGAAAGGGAACACTAAAAAAATGATGGTAAAAGGCATTGAAAAACAGAATGGCAAAGGAAAAGCAGAAGCGGTGAATGAGAAAAAACTAACTCAAAATTCACCACGAAACCTCTAACAAATAAAAGAAGTCTCAAAAAGTAAAAAATTAACCCATGAAGTTTTTAATAAGGCACCTAGCAGCAAAACAGTTTGTACTCTAAAATTAATTTAATAAAAACAACAACCCTCCTCGGCCAACTCCTGTTGTGGCTAGAAGTTGTTTGGATAAGCTTAACAACCCCCCAAAAGAGAATAGTTTGTTGTCAAGAACTCCCTCTTCCTAAAGAAAAAAATGGCAAATGAAAATTTTGCTCACTTTTTTTTCGATGAAAAAAAAATCAAATCTAATAAGGGTTAAAGTAAATTCCAAACAACAAATCTACAAATGATAAGTGGGAACGCAATCCCTAAAACACGCGCCTAGGAATGAATACTTGTGTGTTCAGAATTGTAATACAGTTTAAAAAATCCAAAAAAAACATAGAAGGAAAAAACAGTTTCAGCAAATTCCTTAAATCATCCGACTGGGCGTGTTACTTGGGGGTTCCCCTTGGGGAAAAAACACAAAATGTGGCCCAATTCCTGACTTTTGTTTAAAGCTATTGTAAAAAAAATCCTGTCCCCAAACAGATCTGGCAAAGCAAAATAATAGAATTTTTGCTCACTTCCAAAATCAGGCAGGCCAACGTTTTTTGTCCTAAAACCCCCCCTAAAAAGTAGCGTTTGCCCATCAAAGCCACTCTTAAAAAAAAGCCAAACACGCTGTGGATAAACTTCAAGTTGTTTTAAACCACCCAAAACTACAAAAGACCTGTTCCCCCAAAAATCTTCCCTTTTAAATAGGCCAAGATTGTTTGAGAAAAGTTGTTTTTTGTTTTAAATCAACTCATCAGTAATTACTATTACTACTTGAAAACTCCAGTTGGAAACTTTTGATTTGACAAAATTTTCAATTTGCAAATCAAGGTTTTTCGCGAAGCTCAAAACCCAAAAAAGTACAAAAAAACAAGAAACAGCTTCTTTTAGTAGAGTGGTTTAAAATGACATAAAAGGTGGAAAAACACATAACTTAAGTAGGCAAAATCCAGTTGCTGGTTCCGGCTGGATTTCTTCAGTGCCGCGGTTGTAACCTTGGGAATCAACAAGCAACACTGGCTTGAACGGTTTGAAACTGGGAAGGACTTCCCCCATGAACAGGTCCCACCTAAATGTTCAGGTTCCCCTACTTGGAGGAGTGGGGGAAAGTTTTTATGGTTTGACCGAATTGAAGTTTAAAAATCATCAGATACGAGTGGCTGTATGAACATGTGGGGTTTTTCCGTCAGGGGTTTCAGTTCCAACTTGGACCCCTTTTTTGTTTTCAAAAGGCACCTATAGAATGCTGGCCTTTGGGTCAAATTCTTCAGAATTCCGTTTATAATGGTTCCAGCCTATCAATAAAAAGTTTTTAGCAGAATGGACACACAGATTAAATAGTTCGTAAATCTTTGCGGCTGGTTCCACCCAAGAATGAATGCAGTCCTATAGAGTCATTTTGTGGTAAACTGTTTCCCTAGAAGGCAAAGTCCCAAAAAATTGATGAAACCAAAAATGTTTTCTTTCTTCAGTTAATAATAAAGAAAAAAACTGAGGTAATTGGGTTTTTTTTTGGCAATAAAAGAAGGAAAGAAGGGTGTTGCTGTACAGTAAAACAACGTTTTGGTTAACTGTCCTCTAGAAACTAAAAAAAGAACAAAAAGTCCCCGAAAAACCTTGGCATGTTGGAATAGAACCCAGATCTGAACCTTTCAACGTCACAAAATAAAAATCAGTCCCCCACCAAAACACAAGCCCTTTCCGACCACTTAATTGATGCAAAAACAAATATCCAGAGTTTTGTTAAAGGGCTTTAATGGTCCCAAAACAGATCAGGAGAAGCGCTGATTTCCAATGGACTTTTCCATTCATCTGCCAGTGAACGTTGACGACTGGAGGTAAAAAAAGGGTCCCGTTTGAACCTGGGGACCCCCCAAAAAAAGTATCAAACAGCTGGCAAGCAATTCAGAACGCAGCAAAAAAGGCTCGAGTTCTGAAACCCAGAAAAAACAAAGAGAATCAAACAACAAAATCACCCACCAGTGCCTTAACTTAAGGTCCTTTACAAACTGGCTTCCCCAGTTAGCCACAAGAAAGATAGAAGGTTTTAAAAGGTTTCCGTGCTAACTAGAGTTTGTGTTTGGTGTAAAACAAAATCACTGAATGTGGTTAGGCCCCACAATACATAAATGACATCCTAAGTAGAAATAGAAGAACCCAGTAGGGCTCCTGAGAAATCTAACTGAAACCTCAGGTCAATAGTGGGAGGCAAACGAGTTCCAAACCAGCCACGTGAAGCAGCATTTATAGCAGTTGTTATGACTGCTACACAAATGGAAAAACAAACTACGCAGCAGGAAACTTGAAATCAGGCCCAACTCTAGCACTTCTTTTAAATCCAGGAAGGTTAAAAAACGTGTTCTATTTGTCACGTGGCTGAGGGCGGAGCCGCTTTTTTAAAAGAAACTTTGTTAAAAAGAATTGTTGGGGTGTAAGCAGAAGCCCAGTTGGAAGTCGTGTGTGTACTGGTGTTTTAAAAAAATTGTTTTTCAAATTTGGCTATTTTTAATGATTTTTAAAATACATTCTGATGTTTTGTTAAATTTCAAATTTTTCTTCTCTTTTTTAATTTTTTAAATTTTTCTAATTGCGATTGCTTGTGTCCTTAAATGTCAAAATGTTTTTTCCTTGCCCTCTGTTAAAAGGGCACTATGAAGTGCCCTTGTGGTAAAACGAATTGGTGGGCTATACAAAAAACTAACGTGCCGTTGCCTTAATCCACACAGAACTTCATCCCCCTGGCTGGTGAATTGGCAGCCCAGAAGGTGCCAATCTATTAAATACGGACTTAAAGGGGGTCAGTAAATTATGGCAAAAAACAATTATTTTTTAAATTATAATAATTTTGTCGCTTTCATTAACATTACTTTTATAAAGAAAATCTGTTGTGGACTTTGACATTAAAGTTTTTTCTTAATAAATTTTTTTGTGAAAAAAGCCCCAAATTATTTATGAAAAGCAATAAAGGGTAAAAAACATCAAAAGTGGGTGGAAAAAAAATACTTTATGAGGAATAGGCAACTGGTAAAACATATATAATAGGAACACATGCAACTTTTTTTTTCTTCCCTTTTTCTTCCTAATTCGTACTAAAGATAGTTTAAAAAAATAAATTAAATAAAACATCGGGTAAAATAGACCATGATCTAAAACATCAAAATGTAAAAAAAAAGATACATGGGTAATAAAAAACAAAATCCAATAAACAAAAAGTAACTTTTGGTTTCCCTAATTTAGAAGGAATCCTAGAAGTGTGTTTGAACTGTTGGTTTGTCAGGCCAAACTCCCAGAAAAAAAGGACTCAGACGCAGAAGGTGTACAATGAAAACTGAAATTTTATTTTGAAAAATAACAAAAAACCCTCTCAACAGAAAGTGGAATGCTACGGCAAAAGGCTAAATAAAAAAAAAACAAGACCCTAAACTAAGGAAAAAAAAAAAATCACTCCAAAGGAGGAAAAAAAACTCTAAAACCTGGTTTATTGAAACAAGTAAATCAAAAATCACTAAAACACTGGAGGAAAAAAAACAAAAGGCTGGCAAAACAGTAACTGAAAATCTCTCCGAGGGAGGGCTGAGGAAAACAAACAAAAAACTAAGAACTATGAAACAAGGCTTGGAACTAAAAAAAAAATTAAAACAAACAAAAAAGGGCTGACGACAAAGGAGAAACAAAAAACACATGAGGCAAAAAACCCAACGCAAACCGCTATGGCTAATGGCAAGGCAAGGAAAAAAAAGGCTTAAGAGAAAACGACTGGATAAAAAAAAACCCCACGCCATAAAAAAACCCGCTCAAAACCCTTCTTAGATCAAATGAGTTATCTTAAGGTTCGCAACTTGGGAAGAATGGCGTGCGGTTAACAATCAAAACCACTGGCACTTAATAGAAAACAAAAAAATGAAGCTAAACTTTTCCTGCCCTTAATAACAAACCTTTTGAACGTAACTAAATGCAACATTCCAGGAAAAAAATGGCGGAACTAAAAAAGAAAAGAGAAAAAGAACAATTAATGATGGTGGAAAATGACGTAAAATAAAACTTCTGGCCAAAAAGGCAAAATGTAATCCTTCTATAAAGAAAAAAAAAAGAAAAAAAATAGTGGCTGATGGGGTTGGGAATCTTCTTTTTTTCTTCCTTCAAACGCAATGAAAATGTAAGAAATACATAGAAAGAAAGGACCCCTCATCCCAGGTAGATTGGCTAAAATGTGGATGGTTTGTTTTTTTATAAAAATCAAAAAGGCAAAGTAAAAATATCGTCTTATTTTAACGTATACAAACAGCCCCCAAGAAGCTCCCAGAAAATGAAGGCACAGCCTTTTTTTAAGAAAATTTAAGTAAGCCAATGATGAATGTTTGGTTTACAAATATTATTCTGTGTGGGTGGATTGTTTTTAAGGTTTGTGTAAAACTGAAGAAACTGATAAGAAATTAGCTCAAAACTCTCTCGATTTTTTTTTTAAACTTCCGCGCAATATCCTCCGTGTCGCTCCCGTCCGGGATGTTACTTCGCGCTTGCGCGAGAGAGGCAGTGAACAGCGTAGCGGGAGTGTGTGTCTTACGGTAAAATAATGGGGCAAGTTGGAATGGACTCTAATAGAAACGTTAAACCCCTCTGGTAACACAATAGAATTTTTACCAGATCTTGACCACTAACCAAAAACTCGTAAATTATTAGATAGACCATCTATGGTTTTTTCCTTCAAATTTCAAAAAAAAAAAAGAAAAAAGGAAAAACAAAAAAACAAAAAAATATAAAAGGAAAAACAACAGGCACGAATGGGCAAACACAAGTCCCCTTTTTAACCAAATTTGTTCAGACCCAGATCTTTGATAAAGTTAAGACAAAACCCGGTGGGGTACGAGTTTCCCATTTGGACCCTTTTTTTCTGTACAGAGGTTACTTTTGGAAAAACTGTAAATTTTCCACAGTTGTTTTAAAGAATAATGAATATAATGTTTTTGAATTAAAAAACTTCGAAAATTCATAAAAACAAATTCAATCAATCAACAAAAGTTAAAAGTATATTAAAACAAAATCAGATAAATTAAAATTATTGGGAATTAAAACAATCCTATATGGCGTGGGTTTTTTATCCAGTCATTTCTCTAAGCCTTTTCCTAGCCTTGCCATAGCCATAGCGGTTTTGCTCATGTGTTTTTGTTTTCTCCTGTGTCAGCATTTTTTGTTGTATTTTTTTTAGTCAAGCCTTTTGTTTCATAGTTCTTAGTTTTGTTGTTTTCTCAGCCTCCCTTGGAGAGATTTCAGTTAATGTTTTGCAGCCTTTTGTTTTTCCTCAGTGTAAGTGATTTTGATAATTGTTTCATAAACCAGGTTAGAGTTTTTTTTCCTCCTTTGGAGTGATTTGTTTTCCTTAGTTTAGGTCTGTTTTTTATAGCCTGCCGTAGCATCACTCTGTTGAGAGGGTTTTGTTATTTCAAAATAAATCAGTTCATTGACACCTCTGCGTCTGAGTCCTGTTCTGAGTTCGGCCTGACAAACACAGTTCAACCACTCTAGATCCTATAAATAGGACAACCAAAAGTACTTTTGTTATTGGATTTGTTTCTATTACCATGTATCTTACTATTATGTTTTAGATCATGTCTATTACCATGATGTTTTATTTATCTATTTTTTTAACTATATTTAGTAGAATAGAAGAAAAGGGAAAGAAAAAAAAAGTGCATGTGTTCATATATATATGTACAGTGCCTATCATAAGTATTCACCCACTTTGATGTTTTACCTTTTATTGCTTTCATAAATAATTTGGCTTTTTTCACACAAATTTATTAGAAAAATCTTTAATGTCAAAGTCAAACAGATTTCTATAAAGTAATGTTAATGAAAGGAAATTATATAAATAAAAATAATTGTTTGCATAATTACTGACCCCCTTTAAGTCCGTATTTAATAGATGCACCTTTGGCTGCAATCACAGCAGGGAGTCTGTGTGGATAAGGCAAGGCAAGTTTATTTGTATAGCACAATTCGTACACAAGGCAATTCATAGTGCTTTACAGAGGCAAGGAAAAACATTTGACATTAAGACAAGCAATAGCAATAGAAATAAAAAATTAAAAAGAGAAGAAAATTGAATTAAAAACATCAGAATGTCATTTAAAATCATTAAAATAGCAAATTTGAAAACAATTTTTTTTTTTTTAAAACAGTAACACGAATTATTCCACTGGATTATGATTAAAAATTCTTTAAAAGTTCTTTAAAAGAGCTCAGCCATAAGCACGTGAAAATAGAAACGTTTTTAACCTGGATTTAAAAGTGCTAAGAGTTGGGGCTGATTTCAGTCCTGCTGGTAGTTTGTTCCAGTTGTGAGTAGCATAACTGCTAAATGCTGCTTCACCGTGTCTGGTTTGAACTCTGTGCTCCACTATCTGACCTGAGTCAGTAGATCTCAGAGCTCGACTGGGTCTATATTCTACTAGCAT
>NW_020856628.1:0-672 GCF_000972845.2 Larimichthys crocea
GTGTACTTTTCTGCCAATATATGCAAGTGGAGTTGGCCTACAGGTCATTGACAGAGGTTGGCAAGTACAGGCTTGTGCTACAGGTGGTGGTCAGAGTCTGCAGGTGGAGGAGACCTGCATTGCGTTGGCTGGTGGGGGGAGGGTCAGGCTACAGCTTGTTGCCAGAATGTGGAAGTGGAGGTGGACTGCAGGTCGTTGGCAGAGATAGACAGTGGGTGGTTGAATTTGAAGCTGGAGGAGGCTTACAGGTTGTAGGTTGAAGCTGGTTGGTGGAGGGCCAGGAGTCAGCTGTTTTCCAGAGTCTGCAGGTGGAGAAGCTCTATAGCTTGTTGGCTGAGGTTGGTAGTCAGAGGCTTGTGTTACAGGTGGTGGTCAGAGTCTGCAGGTGAAGGAGGCTTGCAGGTAAAGTTAAAGGTGGCTTCAGGTGGATGCTGTTGTCTGAGATGGGTTTGGCTTTTGGTTGTCTTTTGTCATTTTGAGTCTTAAGGTGGATGATAGGTTTGTTGGTTGATGAGGTAGGAGGTTGTAGGTGGAGGATGGAATGGAGCATCCAATTCCTACTTCCTGGCTCTTTTCTGTGGTGGCTTGCCAGGCTTTGGTTCGCCAGAAATGTCCACATCATAATGAGGAGGATGGACTCCGACCCAAAAACGCTGGTCGATAGTCACCAGT
>NW_020856629.1:0-571 GCF_000972845.2 Larimichthys crocea
TATTGCAAGAGACTGCGAACATATACCGGCAACACGAGCAACATGTAACGTTACGCCACCTCGTGAGCGAAAACTGCACATCACACCAGTTAACACTAGTTTACTGAAAGATTTTTTTCATGCATTTTGTTGTTTGAGATGTAAGTTGCACTTTTTATAAGAGAACACAAACTCTTTGAGTTTCTGCAAAGAAAGATTTTTTTCCTACAAATAAAAAGATAATTTTATTTGGTCATAATTTGTCTGTAGCTCATTTTGATTTAAAATCAAAAATTTGTATCGTGAACAAAAAATCATGACTCGAATCGAGTCGTGAGTTGAGTGTATCGTTACATCCCTATCCATTATGATTTCTGATGTTTTGCAGACACAGATGAGATGGCTCCAATACATATTTTGAATAAACGCTGTGTCCCGTTAGCGACAGAGCCAGTTAGGAAGTTTTCTAACAGACCATTAGCAAGCATGTTAACTCAGAGAACTTTATTTGACATGAGTGACTTTCTGTTAAACACAGTGGTGTGAACAGAACATAGAGAGGAAACGGAGAAGCTCGAGGAGTTATTGATTC
>NW_020856630.1:0-561 GCF_000972845.2 Larimichthys crocea
AAAAAAAAAAAAAAAAAATCACCTCCAGCAATAGTTTCCAGTCACTGCGCCGTCACACTGTTTGTAGGAATTTCTTTTTACAATATTCTGGTTTATTTCTTTGTCTCTATGGCGATGGCCTCGTCTGTTTACATATTGCCAGGTCAGAGTCATCTGACACTGCCAATAAAGCTTTTTCCGTTTCCAATCTAATTTTAGAAAGTTTCTGGCTGTCGGAGGTTTACTCTGGCTTCAAATAAAACCTCTCTTAATGGCTTCAGACAGTCAGACAAATGGCTCCTATGTTCAATGCACCAGCCACACACACACACACACTCACACACATATGTTCATTCCTGACTGATAACCTAAAAACAAAGACATGTGGCTTTCTTTACAATCACAAACATTAATGTGTTTGTATCAGTTGTATGTTTGCTGTGGACTTCTTGTTTAGGTTTAGGAGTGTTTGTGTGGGTGTTTCACGTTACTGTGTGAGTGTTTGTGAGAATGTTTGTAGCTGTAATTATATATATGGATTAAATTCACATTGCTGTGAGTGTATACAATGATTTTGTAGTG
>NW_020856631.1:0-559 GCF_000972845.2 Larimichthys crocea
TTAGCATTCACATGTTACCATTAGCATTTCAGCGCTGATGCGCTAGCATGTTAACATTAGTATGTCAGTATTAACATGTTAGCATTAGCATGTTAGCATTGGCATGTTAACGGTGATGGACTAGCAATTAACATTAGCATGTTGTCGTTAGCATGTTAACATTAGCATGTTAGCATTAGCATGTTAGCGCGGATGCGCTAGCAGTTAGCATTAGCATGTTAGCATTTGCATGTTAACGTTGATGCGCTAGCATGTTAACATTAGCATGTTAACATTAGCATGTTAGCATTAGCATGTTAACGTTGAAGAGCTAGCAGTTAGCATTAGCATGTATTTAATTCCTAGTGGCTAATGGTAATTATCATTAGCATGTTAAAGAGCTAGCTGCTCTGCTGTCTCTGTCTGCCATTTTAGACAGACAAGTTCAAATTAAGTGCCAAGAACTAGTAAAATGGCAGCATGTTATTGCTGATGGGCTGACGGGTTAGCAATTAACATGAGCATGTTAGTAATCAACATGTATTTAATTCCTAATTGCTAATGTTAATTAGCACTAATT
>NW_020856632.1:0-3170 GCF_000972845.2 Larimichthys crocea
ATAAAAAAAAGCCTCTAATAGATTAAAATAAGACATTGCTTTTACTGCTAAACAACAATATTGAGCCTTAAATATGTTATATATACATATGACACATTTTCTGGATTTAAGAGCATTAAAAAAAAGGACATGATGTTCTAAATATGAAATAAAATGTATTAAAATGATAAATTGACCATGTGTTTATGGGTTAACATTTGTTTATTTACACACACCTATTCTCATTTACCCACCTATATTTAATGAATATGGTGAATTTATTATGTTTAGTTGATTTAATTTCAACTAATTTACTTTTAATCTTCTCCTGTTTTTATTATTGTATTAAGTGTATATGCAGGTTTATTATTATTATTTTTTGTAATACAAAGTCAGGGATATATTCTATTTATCAGGTATATCTAAACAAGTTGCAAAGAAGCTTGGTATTGTCACTTATTATTTTAAGATAAGGGGTGGGAGTTTATAAGTTATTCTTCTTCTCACTCATTTTCGAAAATGTATTTCTATGTTTAAATGTTTTGCCTTATTTTTTTTTGTTTGCATATTTGAAATATGCACTTCAATCGATCAATTATTAGAATGATTGTATTTAAAAGGTTTCTGCGACTTTTAAGCCTGAACGATGATATTATGGACTCAATATGAAATAAAATGTATTAAAATAATGAATTTATTATGTTTAGTTGATTTAATTTAAACTAATTTATTTCAGTCTTATCCTTTTTTTACTATTAGAATGATTGTATTTAAAAGTTTGTGACTTTTAAGCCTGAACGATGATATTATGGGCTCAATATGAAATAAAATGTATTAAAATAATGAATTTATTATGTTTAGTTGATTTAATTTAAACTAATTTATTTCATTCTTATCCTTTTTTTACTATTAGAATGATTTTATTTAAAAGTTTGTGACTTTTAAGCCTGAACGATGATATTATGGGCTCAATATGAAATAAAATGTATTAAAATAATGAATTTATTATGTTTAGTTGATTTAATTTAAACTAATTTATTTCAGTCTTATCCTTTTTTTACTATTAGAATGATTGTATTTAAAAGTTTGTGACTTTTAAGCCTGAACGATGATATTATGGGCTCAATATGAAATAAAATGTATTAAAATAATGAATTTATTATGTTTAGTTGATTTAATTTAAACTAATTTATTTCAGTCTTATCCTTTTTTTACTATTAGAATGATTTTATTTAAAAGTTTGTGACTTTTAAGCCTGAACGATGATATTATGGGCTCAATATGAAATAAAATGTATTAAAATAATGAATTTATTATGTTTAGTTGATTTAATTTAAACTAATTTATTTTAATCTTATCCTTTTTTTTATTATTAGAATGATTTTATTTAAAAGTTTGTGACTTTTAAGCCTGAACGATGATATTATGGGCTCAATATGAAATAAAATGTATTAAAATAATGAATTTATTATGTTTAGTTGATTTAATTTAAACTAATTTATTTCAGTCTTATCCTTTTTTTATTATTAGAATGATTTTATTTAAAAGTTTGTGACTTTTAAGCCTGAACGATGATATTATGGGCTCAATATGAAATAAAATGTATTAAAATAATGAATTTATTATGTTTAAACTAATTAATTTTTAATCTTATCCTTTTTTATTATTAGAATGATTTTATTTAAAAGTTTGTGACTTTTAAGCCTGAACGATGATATTATGGGCTCAATGTGAAATAAAATGTATTAAAATAATGAATTTATTTGACTGTCTGTGACTTAAAACTGCTAAACAACGTCATTAAACCTTAAATATTACACACATTTTCTGGTGGTTTCATGTGGACATGACCATGTGTGGACCCGGTTGTGGTCAGAACCTTGTGGGGACCATGTGGTCCCCTCAAGCCGGGAGGTAGTACCGCCGTGTGGCCGGTAGAGGGCGCGCCGTTGGGGGCCGGCCTTGGCGGAGGAGGACCCCGTCACGTCAGTCTGCACGCCGCCTTTGAGCGCGTGTAGACAGAGGAGAGAGAGCACGCTGCTCGGAGTCACACCGACACACCGACACTCCTCGTGGCTGAGCCCGACCTCCATCAGACCGCACACCGGAGCTCACGGAGCGACAGAGGGAAAAACCAGCACCGAGATGTCGGGGTTGAAAAAGAGGAACTCCGGTTCCTCGGCGGACCGGGAGGAGGAGACGCAGGTCACGGAGAGGATGCTGTCCCCGGGCAGCGGGGGGGACAACCCGGCTGGATCACCGGGAACCGCCGACGACAAGAGCCTCGTGAACGGCGGCGGAGGTGGAGGAGGAGGAGGAGAAGGGGTCGTCCTGAAGAGGACCATCACCCTGATGAACGGCGTGGCCATCATCGTGGGCACCATCATCGGCTCGGGCATCTTCGTCACGCCGATCGGCGTGGTGAAGGAGGTCGGCTCGGTGGGTCTGTCCCTGATCGTGTGGGCGGTGTGCGGGGTGTTCTCCACGGTGGGCGCGCTCTGCTACGCGGAGCTGGGCACCACCATCAGCAAGTCCGGCGGGGACTATGCCTACATCCTGGAGGTGTACGGCTCCCTGCCCGCGTTCCTCAAGCTCTGGATCGAGCTGCTCATCATCCGGCCGTCCTCGCAGTACATCGTCGCCTACGTGTTCGCCACCTACCTGCTGAAGCCGCTGTTCCCGGTGTGCGCGGTGCCGGAGGACGGAGCCAAGCTGGTGGCCTGCCTCTGCATCCGTGAGTATGAGGCCGAGCCGAGCCAAGCCGGGCCGAGCCATGCCGGGCCGAGCCGGGATGATGCAACTTTAGGCGGTGTTGTGTTGTAGATGCTGCTGGAGTTACACTTCCTGTGTCTGACACACACACACACACACACACACACACACATTATTACATCCGGTGGAAGGATGCTCGCGCCTCTCACCTGTAATTAACGCGCTCGCCGCGCGCATCCTCTACCGCGAGAAAAAGAAAGGGAGGGCGGGAAAAAGCGTCTCACATGTGAAAATTAAAAACAGCACCTGTCAACAAATTTATATAAATAATGTTTAATATATTGATGTTGAAAACACCTGATCAACATTTATTATTTTTATAATGATTTTTATTTCAAGTTTCTGTGACTTTAAAAATAATATTATGACACAAAAAGTCCTTCATGTTCTAAATGTGACAATAAATAAATTAAAATAAT
>NW_020856633.1:0-685 GCF_000972845.2 Larimichthys crocea
TATCTGTTTGTGTTTTCAGACTGCTGTAAACAATAAATAGGCTACAGAGTGTGTAACATACAGTTTCTGTGTTTCTTGGTGTGATCATAATATATTTACCTGAATAATTGACATGAAACAGAACTGTGACAGAGCTTTGTCAACGAAATCCCCGGAGAAGAATCCCTCATCCTTCAGTTCTCCTACAGCCGTGATCCATGGTTCGATTCCTTGTTTTCTCATCACTCCCCACCAGCTCTCAATTCTCTGGTTTGCAGTACTTGCCCCTGTGACATAGCTTCTCTCCGCTGCTCTATCGTCCACGTCATCTCTCCGTAGATACCGTTGAATGTCTCTGACAACCACGTTCTCAGTGCCCATATCAGTCCGTACGAGCCTGGGGCAGCCCCCACAGCGCTCCAGTGTCTCTACGAAGTACCCCCCGATGACTTTCGGGTCACTGTTGGTGCGAGCGGCCCGCAGCCACATGACTTTGCGTGAGAACCCGTCAATGCAGCCATTAAGGCATATCCCGTATGGCTTTAGTTTGTCATATGAGTCTATGTGCCACACAAAGTTAGGTCCCTGAGCAAAATATTGCCTCCTCGAGAGACGTCTGGTCCGTCGAAGTTGTGAAGCAACGGGGTCCAGCAGAGAGAGGAGGATCCTGACGTCTTCTTTTCGGATACGAATTCCGTGTTGTATA
>NW_020856634.1:0-775 GCF_000972845.2 Larimichthys crocea
ACGATGGTGTTTGGTAATTTCTCCACTAGACCATGCTGATTCATCTTCACCAAAACCATTCTTGTCACTGTCATTGTGTTTATCCCGTAATTTGTCACCATCTGATCCACTGTGTCCGTCCTGTTTGCATTCTCCAGTCGACACTTCTTGATTGCTGGGAAACCTTCCAGGACTGGCTCCTGCAGGAACCACTTGAATTTGTTAAAGTCATCAGCTCCCAAATCCTCCAGAGTTTCTAACAGGACCTTTTTATGTGTCGCCATCTTCTCTCCCTGTCAAGATAAAAAGAAATATCATTTTACGATTTTACAACATATGAAAATCATCCTCACATATTTTCCTTTAATTCAACTACAAACGCTTGACAACATTTACTGTCATCATTCTTATTTTAGACTTTTCATGTTTTAATTCAGAACTTCAGAGTCCAAGTCTAAACAAAACCTCAGAGTGATGCCAAAACCAGTCGAACCTGTGGCAGAAACCAGATGAGTGTCAGAGAAATCACATGATCACATGATGTAGCTCTACTACCTGTCCACTAGATGGGGCTAACTAACCATGTAATGATATCTGTGGTGGCCAGCGTCCTCTACTACGCTGTGGTTTGAAGAGGGACGCCACTCGACTGGACAGACTGGTAAGGAGGGCTGGCTTAGTGGTGCACACAGAGCTGGACTCTCTGGTGACCGAGACAGACAGAAGGACTGTGGACAAACTGCTGTCCATACTGGACAACGCCCACCACCGTCTGCACAACACCTTCACCAGGCAG
>NW_020856635.1:0-768 GCF_000972845.2 Larimichthys crocea
TGGTTACCGATGCATGTACCAACTCAGATAGCCACTCTAGGACCTCTTTGTCAGCTCGAAATGCCTATGAAGGAACTATTAACTATAAAAATAGTACTTATACTGAGGAAAATCAAAATAAAAATGTAAAAAAAAAATAAAAATAACCATGATTGGCAGTTTAGCTGTGTCATGATAAAGATAGCACCTATCTTTGATTCATTCATTTCTAAATTCATTTCTATGTGTTACTAAGCAATATGGAGAACCATTTGTTTGACAATGTTGAGTGAGATTAATAGGTGTGTCCCTGTCCAATGCAAACCTATATGGCGCTTCTTTGTCGTATTCTACATTCATTAATGGTACATTGTCGTGATGATGAGTGTGTGGACCCTTTTCTTTGTCTTGTCTGTTTTTAAGTGAATGCCAACTGCTTCAAACTGAAAATAAACCTCTGTATTTGTTTACGGCTGTTACAGATACACTGTCGTCTACTCACTGTTATTAACATCAACAGTAAGTCCAGACCTGCGTTTTTATCATGTGTCGATGCTATGTGATCTTATCTCAATTACTAATTAGACATGATTCAACAGGAATCTTGAACTTCAACGAGTGGGTATTCTAGAGATGCAATATTCTCATAGCTCCATTTTGATAACTTGGGAGATTCTATTTTTATTTTAACATTAAAAGGCCTTGAAACAGGTTCTATTTTAATTGAGTTGCACTTTTACAGAGAAAAGAGCAAAAATAATTTTTTTTATTAAAAAAAAAAAAAAGTTG
>NW_020856636.1:0-956 GCF_000972845.2 Larimichthys crocea
TTTAATGCATTGTATTAATGCAGTCACACCCGCTATGCATTGTGCTTATGTATTGTCATTTAGACGTTTAGTTAATATTCCAATTCTTTTTTACATTTTTTAAAATCCTTGTCTATACATACAGATATTTATATATACATATAAACATATATAAATAATATATATAACTAATTTGTACTGAGAGAGCAGTAGAGGTTTAACCGGAGTCAGATTCCTCCCACCTGGTGAATTAAAGTGATTCTGATTCTTCTGATGAGTAAAAACGAAAAATACATTCAGGCACCGAGTAGACAGACCTACACGTAAAACGCACGAGACAACCCTAAGCAGAGGCCCTCGCTGCTTGTGACGTGTGATTGAGGCGCCGGGCTGCGGTGATCTTCGGGTCAGGTGTGGAGGATAAAGTCTTCATCCTCATCTTCATCATGGCTCTGAGGGCGATCCGACCGCTCATCCCCGCGGGAGCAGGAGCCCTGAAATCACTGACTGCTGCACGGAAGGTAAGCGAGCGAGGACAGACGCGCGCGGACTCTTCTCTGTTAAAACCTCTCGAGCTTACAAGGGCAAGCTAACCGAGCTAACGGCTAGCATCACAGTCAGACTCCGTGCTGTGTTTGTTTGTGTGTGAGGGTCAACACAACATGAAACAAGCTGTCAGCACATTAAACTAACAGTTACAGCAGCAGCAGGTTTGTAGCGATGCAGGTGTGACGTGCAGCACCTTGTGAATATGCATTCATCTGTCTGCAGCTCATTTAATTGCACACAGTCCTTTTGTAATCCGTTTGTAGTTCTTTCTTTTTATCTCTACGCTCACTTTCTGCTTTTTATATAGGTTTTGTTTAGGTGTTTAGCACGGGTTAACCTCCTAACACAGTTATAGATTTATTTTCTATTCAAATGTTTAATCCCCTCTGCACATTTTAACTCCTCTGTGTTGTGGAGAAATTGCTGAA
>NW_020856637.1:0-585 GCF_000972845.2 Larimichthys crocea
AGTAGACTAGACTAGACTAAGACAAGACTAGACTAGTAAAGACTAGACATGTAAAGACAAGAGTAGAATAGACTAGTAAAGACTAGACTAGTAAAGACAAGACTAGGCTAGACTAAGACTAGAGTAGACTAGACTAAAGACAAGAGTAGACTAGACTAGTAAAAACTAGACTAGGCTAGACTAAGACTAGAGGAGACTAGACTAAGACAAGACTAGAGTAGACTAGACTAAAGACAAGAGTAGACTAGACTAGTAAAAACTAGACTAGGCTAGACTAAGACTAGAGAAGACTAAACTAAGACAAGACTAGAGTAGACTAAACTAAAGACAAGAGTAGACTAGACTAGACTAAGACAAGAGTAGAATAGACTAGTAAAGACTAGACTAGTAAAGACAAGACTAGGCTAGACTAAGACTAGAGAAGACAAGACTAGAGTAGACTAGACTAGAGACAAGATTAGACTAGTAAAGACTAGACTAAGACTAGACTAAGACAAGACTAGACATTGAGCCTTGTCTCTGTGATGCTACACTCTTCACACCTCCGTCTTATTGAGAAAAACTGATCTCCATAGTTCAAAGTCT
>NW_020856638.1:0-2839 GCF_000972845.2 Larimichthys crocea
TTCTGTGGTCCCCCCCTTTTGTTGACCATCCACCTGATTCGTCTTTATACTCGTTTTTTCTCACCATTCTTCTATTATGAGAATCATGGTTCGGCTGCGCTGCCCTCTTTCCGTCAGCTTTTTGTTCTTCCCTTTTTGTTTAGTGTGGGTGTGCTGTCTTTGTACTTGTTTCCCCCTTTTTGTTAGCTGTGATGAACACTCCTCCCCACCTCACGTTTTTTTTTTTTTTTTTTTTTTTTACACTTCTTCCTTTTTTATACCTTTGTTCGGACCATCCTGCTTTTGTTTGTGTGCCCTCTTCTCTTTTCTGTTCTCTTTTTCTTTGTTGTTTTTGTTGTTCTTCTGTGTTGTGTGTGTGTGTTGTGTGTGTGTGTGTGGTGTTGTGTGGTGAATGAGATGGATGATGTAGCTATGTCGAGCTTGTTGCTAATACGTAAGGTTCCATTGCGGTACTTTACAGGTGTTTGATTCCCTCTAATGATTTTGTTTTTTTTTTTTTTTGTTTTTTTTTACAGTGTATCGTGCCAGGGATTCTTTTATGTTCACTGTTTATTTCCCTTCTAAAACATGTCTGTTGTGGCTCTTGCGTTTTTCTTTGCTTTTTTTTACATAAATAGACAGAAAGTACAAAAGAGCCCTACACACGTTTTATCTTTTTTTAAATACCTTAATTATAAAAATACATTTAGAAGAAACTTCTGCTTGGCTTTGATAAAAAATTAATTTTTTCAACATATGGGAATTAAATAATGCTTAAATCTTTGACGGAAAAGTTACAAACAGTTGTGATCCTTTTTTGATTTCTGTTATTTAAATTCGACGTGAAATCTAGACAAATTACCTTTCTAATATGCGTTGTAATGGACACTTATACGCCTGAATAATCTTTTAAATTCGCATGTTCATACAGGTCTCATGTGCCGAGAACCGTGTGCCCTCAGAATTCCGCATATAAAGATAAAAAAAGTTAAATATACTAAAATAGAATATGGGAAATGTTGTGCATCTGTTATACACTGTACAAGTGTTGATCAAAGGTCTTGTTGTCAATAATTCAAGTATTAACCTAAAAATCTGTGGATTATCGTTTTAGTCATTGATATATTGCTAATAATTTTCCCTTTTTACTAAGAGACCAGGATTAATTTCATTGGGCATTGCAATATCATTTATATAATACGACTTCTTTGCGGGGTTAGGTTATTACTAGTCATTTTTTTTAAATCATGTTATTTTCAAAGAATTTTTTTTATGTGTTTATTCAAGATATTAGTATTATACAAATATCTACATTTATCTTTAATATACTTATAACGGCTATATTGTGCTTGAGTTTTGAGTGTATATGGCATCAGGGTGGCACAGAAACCATTTATACTTTGTTTTAATCTTACTCCCATTTTAAAAAGATTTTTTTTTGTTTCCTCGTCTTTTATTCTGAACTTTCAACTTCTTGCCCCCCTCCCCCCCCTTTTTCTACGTGATGACGCTTCGTCACTTCACTTGTACGTACATCGGGCAGGAAGCCGGGTGCCTTCTTGTGATATTGAGGAAATCAATTCTGGGCGGGCGAAGTTCAGTCACAGAAAAATAGGGAATTAAAAAACAAAAAAACTTACCTCAGGTTTTCGGTGGGTGAGCATGGAGTGTAAGAGGCGTAAGAGTGGTAAGAGGTTTGGAATGTTTTTGGAAACTTTGTACTTTAATTTATAAAATAAAATTAAGAAGAATAAAGAATTCCTTATAAAGATATCACTTTTGATTCTTTAAAGCAATATCTCATCCAAACAAAAATATTAGCTGATTTGGTTCCTTCTTTTAATCAGTAATAGTATTCCCTTTTTTCTTCTTTCGCGTCGTCTTACATCCTCTGCTCTCCTCGCACAATCCCAAGATAGATTATTTGATATTGTTTGTACCATTCGTTTAACATATCTTAGGTCGTCACCTCGTTAGGCGGTTTTTTCTTCTACTTCTTAAATCATAACCACATTTGCGTTGTATTTTTTCTTTTGCCTCTATCGTTTATTTATTTGTCGTGTTTCTTTGCGAAATTTTACATTAGGTTTTTCTTTTTGTTTCTTCCTTCCCGTTTTTACTTTGCCTCTTTTCTTTCATCTTCCCGTTTCCTCTTTTCCTTCTTCTTCTACCCTATTGTTTTTCCCCCTCGGTTTCCCTGCCTAATTTACATTTTTCTCGAACTCTTTCTTTTTCCCCTCCTCCCTTTTCATCCCCCCTCACGCTTACAATGTTTCATCTCTCCCTCCCCATTTACCCCCGGTTGTGTCGTTGGTCTTGGATACGAACCCTTCTATTTCCATTTCTCCCCCTCGTCGTTATAGGCATCTGTTCCTGAATCTGTATACTTGACCTAATTAGGCTTCTCAATTCTCACTTCTAACCCCGCAAAGTCTTTTATTGCATGCACATGCAATTAATCCTGGTCTCTTAGTAAAAAGTAAAATTATTTATCAATATATCAAATGACTAAAAGTATACATCCTATTTTTAGTTATACTTGAATATACTTGACACAACCTTGTCACACTTGTACAGTGTATAGAATGCACATATTTTCCATATTCTATTTTATATATTTTAACTTTTTTATTCTTTATGCGTTGTGCTGTCACACGTTTCTCGTCACATGACCCTGTATTAACCTGCGAATTAAAGATTCTTCAGGCGTATAAAGTGTCATAACAACATCATATTAGAAAAGGTAATGTGTCTAGATCTTCAATTTACAATAACAAATCAAAAAAGGATCACAACTGTTGTAACTTTTCCTTCAAAATTGCTTTATTTATTCCCATATTTTTTTTTATTTTTCAAGTCA
>NW_020856639.1:0-28670 GCF_000972845.2 Larimichthys crocea
ATGTAGGGGCAAGGTGGGTGAGCGTTTCGCGAAATGGAATACCAAGCAATGTACTTGTCTTGATTGTAAGCAAGTCCCGAATCAACCGTGAGATTGATCGCGCGTGGCGAACGCGCTGGCCCTGTTCGCACAGGGCCCCATTTTAAGCATTGCATAATCTATTCTAAAAATAGGCCCAACGGACCTGAGATTCACTCTTATGTCCGATCAGATAACACGATGAACAGGAAGAAAAATGAATTTAAAAACGAGTAGTTCTGAGCTAAAGAGTTCTAGGTGATAGAGTGCGATTCCTGTTTGGTACCCTGTCCAACAGGAAAATATGACCAAAAAAAGACTTGAGTGGGAGCGTGGTGTGGGGATCAAGAGGCGCGCACACACAGGTGTGGACAGGTGTGGCGCGGTGGCTGACATGGTTAACGCCCGCTTTTACTGACAGGAATACTGAACACAGGAGGACAGCAGGGCTTTGTGTAGGAAAGTCGGGCACTCTAATTTTCACCAGCAAAAAAATAAGAAATCAAAAAACATGGATATTTGAATGCCACTGCCCAAATGGTGCATTGCACACACTGGGGCACACGGCTTTCTTCTGGGGTAAGTAAAGAGTTTTATATCGTTTTATAAATGTTGTAGTAATGTAATCCAAGCTTACATACGGACACTTAACGAATAGAAGCCACCCATCGCGCAACCGTGCCAAGTCTCCAGCCGGTTCCCAACCATGGCCGGTTAGTCATAAATGAAGTGAAGTCAATGCGGTGAACCAGGCCCACCTTGCCGACGATGTCAGTTAGCTGGCTTCGCGCATCACATATGATGTGACATTGATTGAATGAAAATGTTTCCACTGAGATAAACAGCGTCCCGCTTGGAGTGCCCCTGTTCCAGGAACCCCAGCGTAGTCCAGCACAGACCCCGACCCCTCACCGGCCCCACAGTTGCGCTCTTGGGCCAGGCCCGGAGCAGCTCTGCGCACAACTCGACTCCAACTGGCCCTTGGTAACTCGAAATCGGCCTTATGAAAAAAAAAAAAATGGGAAAAAAAAAAAAAAAAGGCCAATTAATCATGGGTTTTTTGCCAAGTAAAGATCCATGCGTTTCCTTTAAATCGCCACGTTTGCAATGATCCTCTAACAACGCTACGCTGGTGTCTTTGTTCAAGATCATTTTTCTTAATCACAATTTGGCGCATGAGCTTTTTATATCCACCTATATAATTGCAAACACGGGGTGTGGTTATTGTTTCATGAAGTGTGGGTCCTCTGAGTGCACATCCTCTGATGACGACTTGTTTTCACATTATTAACAGTTTCCCAGCGTCCACCTCTCTAAGTGGTCGCCAAAGGAACAATAGCTGTAAAACGTGCGTGACACGCTATGAAATTGGCGTGGGGGCACGCACATTTCTACACTTGTTCTCACGTTTTGATACATTTGAACATGAGCTTGGAAAAGGATGGTACGGGGACCCCTTTTTTTTTTTTGTGTGCGTACGCATAGCTGGTACATGAGGCCCCTGGATGGGTGACGTCAGGATCAGGACTCGTGTTAATCACTGTGCGGGGCAGCTGTGAGGGGGGCGTGTGAGGAGAGACAATTGTTGATAAGGGCCGGAGAATGTGGCGGGGGGGAGAGAGAGGCGACACGTTCGGCGAAACGGTACTCTGTATACGGGGGTGGGTGTCGGTTCGCAGCTAGTGGGGGGTTAGGAGGGCTGGGGGCACGGCGACGAAGACAGGTAGCCAGGGGTAAGTTAGTGGTGTATAGGAGCAGATGGAGGGGGGGTGTCAGAGGGGAGGCCCCTGTTTGCCTCCTTGTAGTTAGACCAGGGCCTCTGTAGAGAGTGCCGTGGTGGCCATCGCTTCCCGGGGCAAAGTGGGCAGCCGCCACAGTTCCCTCCCGATCGGCCAGTCAGGGAGGATCAGGGTCCCTGTCCTCAGAGCCGTCCAGCGAAGCCGTTGCCGCCTGAAAGGGGTCCCGGGAGTTTGGAACGGCGGCACAAGCGCGAGGGATGGGTCTCAGCCAATTGGGCGAGCTAAGTGCACTTTAAACTATTTTTATATGGTATTTGTCATTGTAGTGTTTGGTGTGTATAGGTCCGGCACTATTTTTGTTTTATAATCTGAGATCGGTGTAGGGTTTCGGGCAGGACAGTGTGAGGGTTGAGTCGAGGGTGGGCGTGGTCTACATGGGTTCCAACACGCTGCAGGTTCGCCGTTGTGGGTGGTGTCTGAACTCTGGTGCTGTGGTTGAAGACGTGACTCTAAAAAGAAAGTAGTGACGTCCTAGATCTGATGTGTAGGGGGTTTCCTGCTCTGTAAGCGTTGGGCGTGGGTTTTGCAAACTTGTCCGTTAGAAACTAACGAGCGAAGCTAGTTTAGATGGTAGTGGGTTGTCACTGGAGTTTACATTAGAGGGAACCTGACCGGTGTTTTGGACGCCTCCGGAAAGAAGCTGTGCCCCTGGACCGGCATCTCCCCGTCTGAATTGGAGCCCCCACAATGTTTGATGAACTTTGCTAATTTATTAATAAATGGCTGTTAGTTTCTGTAAACCATCCTGTCTGTGTGTGTTGTGCGGAGGTGCTGGACGTCATCACGTTGATAGCTAAAGGTAAAACCCACATTTATTACACTATGATAACTCTCTTTAGGATTACTTAAGATGAATCATACATAAATAAGGTGGCATCTTAAATAGGTGACGATTCAAATAGCTGGCTAGTATGGTAAATTGGTGTATTTTAAGAGAGAAGCAGTTTTACAAACAGACAATATACCCGCTCCTACGGAGCACTCAAAAAGGGCGAAGGAACACACCCAAGATTGGGCCACACTCTAGCTCCCTATTGGCTGGTGAAACACACTATTTTAAGTGCAGGGCGGGACATAATTCAGTCTGAGCAGACACTTCAACCTGAGAGGACGTGCTTGTTTTGAGTGCGATCTGAGCATGCACAGGACATGTTTGAGTGCAAGCGAAATGTTTGTGTCCAAGAAGAAGAAATGTGAGCACAAGCATGTGTTTTTGAGTCCAAGCACACATTTTGAAAGAAAGCAGCAGAAATCTGAGTGCGAGCACAAAATCTGAGCACAAGGAGAATAAATCTGAGCACGAGAAGGAGAAATCATGCTCTCTATTCTGTCCCTTGGTTTTTGGTTTATACTTCCTGTTATATGGTACTGTCCCTTGGTTTTTGGTTTATACTTCCTGTTATATGGTAACATACTGCCACCTTGTGGCCAAATTAGGTATCGTTGTTTAAATCAGGAAGGTACTTTCAGTTTAGTCATTGTGCAAATAGTAGAAGTCAGAGAAAGACATGCGATTCGTGTTGCTTGTTGAAACGCTTGATACAGGACAATCTGTAAGTTTATCTTTGCAATAAGTTCATGTACATGTGCTAATGTAACTTTAGGCTCATATTTTTGTGTTTGTAAAGGTGTATGAGGCTGACTGTTGAGAAATGTGCTAGCTAGCATTGCTGAGAAACACTAGTTCTAACTGAACGGGATTAATGTTTACCTTTAAATGAAATATATGATTTGAATGTGTAAAAAAGGAGAATACCGTAGATTGAAATGGTAGCAGAAATGTGATGTTATTTACTTGGATATGTTGATATCAATTATCGAGATAAAAAGTGACACAAAAAAAACGAGACTGAGTGCTTCAAACGATAAACTGCGATTTGAAAGCTCTGGATCTTCGGACTCCTGGACCATTTTGTTTAGCTCGCTGTCTAGGCTGTATAGGGCCATATAGCTGAGGGCAGAAGATTGAAAAGATTAGTCAACACATCAAGTTCATCACCAAGAGCTACATCTCCAACCGTTTAAGATGTCCTGTGGCGATGGTAGCCATCCTATCTCCCAGATGGAGGTCAGGTCAGAGTGTGGATCAGCTAAAACGTCATTTTCACGCCAGTCAAGCAAGTCAAGTGCAAGCCTGGCTGCAGCTCAAGCACGACCTACAGCTGAAGCTGCCCGTACCAAAGCCAAGTTCGCCAGACGCCAGGTTGACATCAGGGTCGAAAAGCACGGATTGATGCAAGTCTAAATGCTCATAAGCAGCAGGGTGAGGCTGAAGCTGAAGGCCTTGATGACCAAGAAGTGACTACGCCAGCTATTCCAGTAACATTGCCTGAACCAGTTAAACGCATTGAAGAATACATTACAACTGCTCCACGTTTCAAACAGATTTTTCCCGCTCAGCGACACACCCTGAGAGGCCAACGCTCATTGGCAGCTCCAAGTCTGAACAAAGTTGGCGACACCGGGGGCCATAGTTAATGCATCCCGGGGGCCAAAGCGGGCGACATCGAATCTTTTTTTAAACGGCTGGCTAAAGAAGCGTAAATACAGTAAGATTGTTATTCACGTCGGCGGTAATGACACCCGGTTACGCCAATCGGAGGTCACTAAAATTAATGTTTCATCGTGTGGTGAATACGCCAAAATGATGTCGGACTCTGTAGTTTTCTCTGGTCCCCCCCCAATGTGACCAGTGATGACATGTTTAGCCGCATGTCGTCATTTCACCGCTGGCTGTCGAGGTGGTGTCCAGCAAACGATGTGGGCTTCATAGACAATTGGACACCTTTCTGGGGAAACCTGGTGGATTAGGAGAGACGGCATCCACCACTTTGGATGGGCCAGCTCTATATCTAGAAATATGGCCAAGTTTATTAGTTGACCAAAACCATGTCGACAACCAGAGTTGAGACCAGGAAGCAGAGCGCGCAGTTACACGCTTCTCTGCGCCTCCATTAGAGCAGCTGCCCACCCAGTCCTTTAGTATAGAGACTGTGTCTGTCCCCCGTCCACCTACATTATTTAAGATAAAACAAACAGAAGAGGAGTTCATCATAAAAACTAATAAAAATTAAATCAACATCTCCAACAGTCCAAATAAGAGAATTAAGTGTGACTCCTGAATATCAGGTCTTTGTCATCTAAAGCTGTTTAGTCAATGAATAATCTGTTTATAATATGATTTGTTGTTCTCACTGAAACCGGCTGCAGGAGGATGAAATGTTAGCTTAAATGAATCCACTCCTCCGAGTCATTATAATACTCATGTTCCTCGAAGTACTGGTGGCGAGGTGGTGGAGTTGGAGCCATATTTGACTCAAGTCCATTATAAATCCTAAACCAAACTAAATTATAATCCATTTGAAAGCCTGTTCTTAGCCTCACTCACCCAACCTGGAAAACATCGCACCAATTTTATTTGTTACAGTATATCGAGCTCCGGTCCTTATCTGAATTTTTATCTGAATTGCAGAATTGCATCAGACTTGATCCTTAAAACAGATAAAGTAATTAGGTAGGTGATTAACATTCGTGTGGACAACCACAATGAAGTCTTAGTACTGCGTTTATCTCTCATTAGACTAAATTGGCTTTTGTCAAAGTGTAAATAAACCGACTCATTGTCTGAACTACACTGTTGATCTTGTTCTTTCAATGGCATTGAAATTGAAATTAATAGTCTCCACAGAATCCTCTTCTGTCTGATCATTTTTTAATAACCTTTGAGTTCATACTACCGGACTATAAGCCTTTGTGTGGAAGCTTCTACAGCAGATGTTTATCTGATAGTGCTGTAGCCAAATTTAAGGAAGTGATTCCCTCAGCATTGAATTCAATGCCATGTCTAACTGTAACAGGACTTGTCTGCTTCCTTTAGCCCCTCAGAAATAGATCATCTTGTTGATAATACTACAGGCTCATTGCGGACAACTCTAGACTCTATGGCACCTCGAAAAAGAAGACAATTAAACAAAGAAGGCTAGCACCATGGTACAGTATAGCCAGCAGACTCGTAAATTAAAGCAAGAGACGCGTAATTCTGAATGCAAATGGCGTGACACTAAACTGGAAGAATCTCATCTAATCTGGCAAGATAATCTCAAAACATACAGGAAGGCTCTCCGTAATGCCAGAGCAGCCTACTACCTTCATTAATAGAGGAGAATAAGAAAAACCCCAGGTTTCTCTTCAGCACTGTAGCCAGGCACAGAGAATCACAGCTCTACAGAACCATCTATTCCCTTAGGTCTAAGTAGCAATGACTTCATGAGCTTCTTTAATGATAAGATTATAACTATTAGAGACAAAATATATCACCTCTTGCCCTCAACAGGCATTGATCTGCATTCTGATACAGAAGTTTGGAAACAGCTGTAAAACCATATGTATTTAGACTCTTTATTCCCATCGACCTTCATCAAATAACTTTAATAATTTATGCAGCTAAGCCGTCAACCTGTCTCTTAGACCCCATCCCAACCAGGCTGCTCAAGGATGTTTTACCTCTAGTGAGTCATTCTCTATTGAGACAATAATCTGTCTTATTATCAGGATATGTACACAGTCCTTTAAGGTAGCTGTAATTAAACCTCTTCTTAAAAAGCCCACTCTACCCAGAGTCTTAGCCAACTCAGACCGATATCAACCTTCCCTCTGTCTAAGATACTTGAGAAAGCTGTGCTTAACAGCGTTGTGACTTTCTCCATAACAATAGTCTATTTGAGGATTTCAGTCAGGATTGAGTGAATCATAGCACAGAGACCACATTAGTCAAAGTTAAAAATGACCTCCTACTGGCATCAGACAAAGGACTCATCTCTGTACTTGTCCAGTTAGATCTTAGTGCCGCATTTGACACTATTGACCATCAAATTCTTTTACAGAGACTAAAACATCAAATTGGCATCAAAGGAACCGCCCTAAGCTGGTTTAAGTCGTATTTCTTAGATTGACTCAGTTTGTTACGTCAATGATGAATCCTCCATGCATAAACAAAGTTTGTCATGGAGTCCCACAAAGTTCTGTACTTGGACCATTTCTTATAGTTTATATATGCTTCCTTAGGGAACATTATTAGGAATCACTCAATTTTCATTGTTATGCTGACGACACCCAATTATATTTATCGATCAGCCTGATGAAACCAATCAATAACTAAACTCCAACATGCCTTAAGGATATAAAAAGTTGGATGACCTACAATTTTTTTGCTGTTAAATTCAGACAAAACTGAAGTTCTTGTAATTGGACCCAAACACCTCAGAAACTCTCTTTCTAGAGACTTAGTTAGATGGGATCACCCTGGCCTCCAGCTCCACTGTAAAGAATCTTGGAGTTGTTTTTGATCAGGATTTGTCCTTTAACGTCCACATAAAACAAATTTCGAGGACTGCATTCTTCCACTTCCAGGCTGCTCTAATAAGTCCCTTAGGACTTTGCAGTTAATTCAGAATGCTGTGCACGTGTTCTGACAGGAACCAAGATCAGAGACCACATCTCCCATTTTGGCTTCCTTGCATGGCTACCTATCAAATCTAGAATAGAATTTAAAACTCTTCTCCTTACTTACAAAGCTCTTCATGGTCAGGCACCATCTTATCTAAAAGAGCTCATAATACCTTACTACCCCTCTAGAACACTGCACTCACAGGATGCTGGGTTCCTTGTGGTTCCTCCAAAAGTAGATTGGGAGCCAGAGCTTTCAGCTATCAGGCTCCTCTTCTGTGGAACAAACTACCATTCTGGGTTCGGGAGGCAGACACGCAACACTTTTAAGAGTAGACTTAAGACTTTCCTCTTTGATAAAGCCTATAGTTAGGGCTGGCTCAGGTCATCCCTTAGTTATGCTGCCATAGGATTAGACTGCCGGGGGACTCCACCCCCCACCCAGGGTTATGTCTAGCCAGGCACGGTATTGGTTGAAGATGCAGTCACATCTCCCTTACCGAAATACCTCTCTCGCTCTCTCTCTCTCTCTCTCTCTCTCTCTCTCTCTCTCTCTCTCTCCCTCTTACCATCTGTGGACATACATGTCTCGTTAATGCATGTTACTAACCAAACTTCCCCGGAGTTTCTGTGCCTGTCCTCCAGCAGGTTCTCGTGGATCGGGGCTGCTGCTGTGATCCTGCACGACGTCCACTACACATTTATTACTGTCATTATTGCTATCATATCTGCTACTGTGGTCATTTTATCATTCATTGTGATTCATTGTCATTTTGTCAGTCATTGTAATTGTACATATGTTTTGTGTTGATTTGTCCTGTACACGTGACATCCATTGCACGTCTGTCCGTCCTGGGAGAGGGATCCCTCCTCTGTGGCTCTTCCTGAAGTTTCTTCCACATTTTCTCCCTGTTAAAGGTTTTTTGTGGGCAAGTTTTCCTCACTCGAACCGAGGGGCTAAGGACAGAGGGTGTCACTCCCTGTACAGATTGTAAAGCCCTCTGAGGCAAATGTACTTTGTGACTTTGGGCTATACAAATAAAATTTATTTGATTTGATTTGAAGTCACTTTAGTAATAACCCTGAATTGAAGAGGGAAGAACAGCATCAGGGAGAATCTCAGCCTGTGCCCGCTGAAACGCACAAACTGTATCGCAGTATGCAACCAGTTACCCAGTATACACCTGGGTGGGCTACAGAGACCCCCGCTGGATGGCAGCCTTACCAGGCCCCACCTGTCTTTAACATAGACACCAGAACAGACAACACACATTCACGAGGCAGATCAATGTCAAGGACAACAGAAACCTCACATCTCGCCACCTACCTAGCGTGCCGTGATCTTCTGACCTCCGGGTTCAAGGTCTTTGACAACAAACCAGAGACTTATATATCCTGGAAGTCTATGTTTTGCAATGGCATCGAAGGACTAAACCTCAAAGCTAGTGAGGAACTCAACCTACTCACAAAGTGGCTGGACGGGGAGTCACTTCAATATGCCCTGAGGATTAGAGCAGTCCATGTGAACAATCCAGAGACAGGTCCCCGACGTCTGTGGCAACGGGTGGACAAGAATTACGGCTCATCCGAAGCCATTGAAGCGTCCCTGTTCAAACGTCTGAAGAGTTTCCCCAGGATCTACTCCAAAGACAACCACCTACTCCAAGAGCTCGCTGATCTTCTTCTTGAACTACAAGCAGCAAAGAATGAGGGTTATCTGCCAGGCCTCAGTTTCCTTGACACATCAAGAGGAATAAACCCATTCATAAGTCCCATTCATAAGAAGCCACATTCACTTGCTAAATGTAGGGGCTTTAGAATGAAGACGTTGGATGAGAGAAAAGCTTTACTCAAAGAGCATTCGATTTGCTACAAATGTTGCATATCTACAGAGCACAGGGCCAAAGACTGTAAAGCAGAGATTCACTGTTCAGAATGCAACAGCAATAGCCATGTGTCCGCACTGCATGCTGGTCCCCCGCCCTGGTCAGTAAAAGATCCACAGACACCCACAGAGGGTCAAGGCGGGGAGCCAGACAAGCCAAACTCCAAGGAAACCTCATCGAGCTGCACAGAGGTATGTGGAAACGGGCTATGGGGAAAGTCATGCTCAAAGATATGCCTGGTCTATGTTTATCCAAGCAAGTTCCCTGATAAGAAGAAGAGAATGTATGCAATGTTAGATGACCAGAGCAATGTGTCACTGGCAAGGTCTTCCTTTTTTGATGTGCAATGTGAAGCCCTACCGTATACAATGAAGACATGCTCTGGCATAACGAACACCAGTGGAAGAAGAGCCAATGGGTTCATCATCGAGGGCATGGATGGATGCCATTACCAACACTTACTGAATGTAACCAGATTCCTGATAATAGGAAAGAGATACCGAGTCCTGAGGCGGCGGCTCATCACCCTCATCTGAAGTCTGTCGCGTCTCTGATACCCCCACTGGATCCCTCTGCAGAGATCCTCCTCCTCCTGGGTAGGATTATCATTCGGGCACACAAGGTACGCAGTCAGGTGAACGACCCACATGACGCACCTTACGCTCAATGCCTTGACCTAGGGTGGGTGATCATAGGGGACGTATGCCTCACAGGAGCTCACAAACCCACTGTGAACTCTTTCAAGACAAGCGTACTTGAAAGTGGGCGACCCAGTTTTCTCACTCCCTGTGAGAACAAAATTCATGTCAGGGAGAGGTTTACAAACACCTGCCGCCTCAGTGAAAAGATACAGACTAAAAATTATGTAGGCAAACTCATCTTCAAGCAAACAGTAGATGATGATAACCTGGCCCTTTCTACAGAAGACCAAACATTTCTGGATATCATGAACAGAGAATTCCACAAAGATGACGCCAATAATTGGGTGGCTCCACTCCCTTTTCGTTCCGCTCGGCAGTGCCTGCCAGACAACAGAGGTCAAGTGGTCCAGCGTCTGATGTCCCTCCGTCGGACACTGAAAAAGAACACAGAGATGAAAGATCATTATGTGGAGTTCATGAAGAAAATGTTTAGCAAGAGTCATGCAGAACATGCTCCTCCCATTAGTGCTGGTCAAGAATGCTGGTATCTCCCGAGCTTTGGCATTTACCATCCGCAAAAGCTGGGAAAGATCCGGATAGTCTTTGAGTCGAGCGCTCAATGCAACAATGTATCTCTTAATGATGTGCTGCTCAAGGGCCCCGACCTCAATAACACTCTGGTCGGTGTGCACATCCGATTCAGATTTGAACAGTATGCCGTGATGGCAGACGTGGAGCAAATGTTCCACAACTTCATCGTCAAAGAGGAGCATTGAGATTACCTTTGGTTCCTGTGGTTTCAGAATCACGACCTGGATGGAGACATAGCAGAGTGTCAAATGAGGGTCCATGTATTTGGAAACTGCCCATCACCATCAGTCGCCATCTATGGCCTAAAGAGAACTGCCATTGAAGGTGAGGAAGAGTATGGAAATGATGTAAGGATGTTCATTGAACGGCACTTTTATGTGGATGATGGACTAAAATCCTTCTCTGCAGAGACTGAGGCTATTGATGTGCTGCACAGAACTCAGGAAATGCTGGCACAATCAAATATACGCCTAAACAAGATTTCATCCAACAGTTCAGCTATCACAGGCGCCTTTCCGGATGAAGATCTGGCCACTGGGCTGCAGGGCCTGGATCTTGGACAAAGCACTCCATCCATGCAGCGCACCCGAGGATTAGGATGGGACCTGTCCACAGACCTGTTCATGTTTCAGGTGACCACCAGTGAGAAGCCGCTTACAAAGCGTGGAGTGTTATCGGCCATCAACAGCCTATTTGACCCCCTCGGCTTTGCAGTTCCTGTCAGCACTGAAGGTCGCGCCATCCTGAGAGATATCTCTTCTGACGTCTGTGACTGGGACAGGATATGTGGGAAAGATGGAAAGATTCTCTGAAGCACCTGCAGCAGCTGAGCATCCCAAGAATGTACACCTCAATTCCCTCGTCCACAGCACAGAGGAAAGAGGTAATCGTTTTCTGTGATGCATCCATAAAAGCAGTGGGTGCTGTTGCTTATTTGAAGCTTACCAATGCTGATGGCCACAGTGAAGTGGGCTTCCTCTTCGGTAGAGCAAAGCTTGCTCCCAAACCAGACATCACTATCCCAAGACTGGAGCTCTGCGCTGCAGTACTGGCTGTGGAAGTAGCAGAGTTAGCTCAAGAAGAGCTAGACATTGATGTGGATGAAGTGAACTTCTTTACAGACTTGAAACTAGTGCTCGGCTACATCTTTAATGAAAAGAGACGTTTTTATGTCTACGTCCATAACCGTGTGCAACGCATCAGGCAATCTACGCAGGAACACCAGTGGCATTTTGTGCCCACTCATCTGAATCCCTCTGACCATGCCACGAGAGCACTGTCTGCTGAACAGCTCTCTCTCTCCACTTGGCTGAGTGGACCAGCTTTCCTCACAGACTCGAGGCGAAGTCAAACACAGGAAGAGCCCTACAGCCTTGTGGAGCCAGGTGCGGATCCAGAGCTGCGTCCAGAGGTCGTGACCTGTGCCACCACTCTGTCTGAAGGTAAACTAGGAAGTGCTAGATTTGAAAGATTTTCTAGTTGGACCATACTGCTAAAAGCCATTGCGAGACTGCAGCACATTGTGAAGTGCTTCAAAGACAAGCAAGAGAATGTCTGTCACGGATGGCACAAATGTAGCTTGACCCTTGGTGAAGAACAGCTTCATCAGGCCAAAGTCACAGTCATTCTCACTGTTCAGAGAGAGATGTTCACTGATGAGTTAGAATGTTTGGAGCGGCATGAGCCTGTCAAAAAGTCAAGCCCGCTTAGCAAACTAAATCCATTTGTGGACACTAGTGGACTTCTTCGGGTCGGAGGTCGACTAACAAGAGCACAACTGAGTTTGGATGAAACATCCTCTTCTCCTTCCAAGAAGACATCATGTGACTGAGTTAATAGTCAGGCACTTCCATGAAAAAGTCTACCACCAGGGAAGACATTTCACTGAAGGGGCGGTTAGAGCCGCTGGCTTTTGGATTGTGGGAGGTAAGAGAGCTGTAAGTAGGACTGTATTCAGTTGTGTCACATGCCGCAAGCTTAGAGGCAGACAAGAAGAGCAGCTCATGGCTGACCTGTCTAAGGACAGACTATGTTCAGACCCTCCATTCACATATGTGGGTCTGGATGTGCTGCAAAACTGCAGCACTGTTCTGATTGCGGGACCAACTTCATGAGCGCCTGCAAAGAGCTACAGATTGACAAGAAGGGATGCCACAACAAAAACATTGACACTTACCTTCAGGACAACGGTTGCCAGTGGCAATTTAATCCTCCTCATGCGTCACAAATGGCCGGATCCTGGGAACGCATGATAGGAGTTGCCCACTGAATCCTGGATGCGATGCTACTGCAACATGGCCAAGCAAAGCTCACTCACGAGGTGCTGGTAACATTCATGGCTGAAGTTACAGCAATAGTGAACGCGTGGCCCCTTACAACAGTCTCCACAGATCCAGAGCACCCTGTGATTCTCACCCCCGCTATGCTGCTGACACAAAAGTACGGCATGCCACCAGTGCCGCCAGGCCAGTTTGAAAGCCGTGACCTCTTCAGAGATTGACGAAAGTGGAGGACACAGAGACCCAACCTACAAGTAGGAGATGTGGTCCTGCTGAAAGATGGTCAGGAGAAGAGAAATGACTGGCCCATTGGACTTATCAACAGAACCTTTCCCAGTGATGATGGCAGAGTCAGAAAGATAGAGGTCATAGTTGTGCGGAAGGGTGAACAGAGACTCTTCTTACACCCTATGAATGAAGTCGTACTTCTGGTGTCCAAGGACACTGCTTAAGAGACTGTGGACTCATTCAATATCCTTTTCAAAATATCTTCTGGTAAGTTTGTTTGGGTGACATCCTTAAGATGTCAGGCGGAGAGTATTCTGTCCCTTGGTTTTTGGTTTATACTGCCTGTTATATGGTAAGATACTGCCGCCTTTTGGCCAAATTAGGCATCGTTGTCTAAATCAGGAAGGTACTTTCAGTTTAGTCATTGTGCAAATAGTAGAAGTCAGAGAAAGACATGCGATTCGTGTTGCTTGTTGAAACGCTTGATACAGGACAATCTATAAGTTTATCTTTGCAATAAGTTCATGTACATGTGCTAATGTAACTTTAGGCTCATATTTTTGTGTTTGTAAAGGTGTATGAGGCTGAATGTTGAGAAATGTGCTAGCTAGCATTGCTGAGAAACACTAGTTCTAACTGAACAGGATTAATGTTTAACTTTAAATGAAATATATGATTTGAATGTGTAAAAAAGGAGAATACAGTAGATTGAAATGTATCTTTGTTTTTGGACTTTTTCAGTTTCACAAAAAAAAAAGGTTCAAGTAAACACTTTGAAATCTTCTTCGGACTCCTGGACCATTTTGTTTAGCTCGCTGTCTAGGCTGTATAGGGCCATATAGCTGAGGGCAGAAGACTCTCAAACTGAAAATCTACGCTCTTGAATACAGATAGGATAATTCTTCCATACGGTAGGTTTACACCTGGGCCTGAGGTATTGAAGGCTGGGCCGGATATGAAGCATTGGATGGCACCAATCAATTTGAGTCGGTTGAGTCGTTGCTGTGGTTTTTGATTTCCCAGCTGACAAAACAATCATTAAGAATAGAAACATTTTTCTGAGTGTCACAAACACCCCAAATTTAAACTTTGCTTTTCCAGAATCTGATACATTCAGTCCAACAGAGTTTTAAAAACCTCCAAGTACTTGTCTCTCCTTGTTTACACCAAAATTGTGTTTTTTTCATTGAACTTGTTACATGTTCAGTGAAGTGTATCAGTCCTGCAGTAGCTTCAGCTGGCAGCAGGCAGTTCAGTTTCTGTTCAGTCATGACTGAGGGAGGTTTTTTGTACGACGCTTTTTTCACTGTGTGAACACATTCTGACTGTTAATGTAGTGAAGAAACTCTGACAGAAGTAAACTGCTGCAATCTTCAGTCTGAACTCCACTGATGGTCAGAGTGAAGTCAAGTTTGATCCACGCCTGTAAAACGAGCTGAATCCCTGATTGTGCGAGTGCAGCAAGTAAATGAGCAGTTTAGGAGTTTCTCCATCTCTCTGTTGGTACCAGGCTAAATGATGGTAATTGCTCCCAAAATAAACATTCTGACTGGTCTACAGTGATGGCGACGGAGCCCCCACAGCAGAGCTCACTGCTCCAGCTGAGTCCACGGTGACCTGGCCTCTGGACTCTGAGGATACAGACACAAAAACATAAAGCAGCGCCATGTTTTTTGTGGCGCTTCATTTCAGAGGGACGGATGTTCATAGAGAGAGGAGTTTGATTCTCTGGACTTTTACCTGTGAAGCAGCAGCAAGGAGAGGTCCAGATGAGGACGGAGATCAAAGTCAGTTTTTGATGAGGAGGATTTCTGTGGCGTCTGTTGTCATGAAGGACAGCTGTCAGTCATCCAGTGTTCACTCTCAGGACTATAAACTCTCCCAGAGCACTGGAGCATGGTGCTGCTGATGCAAAGTGGCTCTCTATGGAAATGCTCTGACTGACTCCAACAGGGACTTGGATTACTCTGATCATGCTGTTTATCAATGGATCATCACTATCAGAGTATTGATAACAGTCCAGTCATCATTTTAAGGTGGATTTGGTTTGATGACTGTGGATACATTTTCTTAAGAACGTCTTCTGTCTGTGTTTCATTTAATGTAGGAACAAATCCACTTTGACTTTTAGACAGATGTAAACTTATATCTGTCAAAATGTGACTAATTCTGAACAATTGTGTCACTGTTTGATCAATATAATATGAAATAGTTCATTCTTTTAAAACAGGAACTGTTGATGTTGAGTTTGTTTGTGTCAAAGTCAGAGAGCCGTGTCTCTCTACAGTGAGAGGTTTTTGTACGGCCACTCAATGACTTTGTATCACTGGTGGACGTTTGGTGGAGGAACAACAGACTGAATTTGGAAGTAAGTCGCTGCTCAAATATTAAAATATATGTCATCAGTTAAGGTTTTAATTTCGTGTGTCTGAACATTTGCAGTAACTTAAATTTTCATTGGACCAATCTAAATGACTTTTAAGACAGTTTTATTCTCTGTTTCTCTCCTGTTTAACTCAGTATTGAACTCAAAGCAGCTTTACTAAACTTTTCATGACATGTCCAGTGTCATTTGTGAAATGTGAACAGCTTGAACTGTAAGACAGATTAAACAACAACATTAGAACTTGACAAAATCTGGATTTAGCATTTAATTCTCTGTTTTAAACTGATTGGAAGTTGAGTTCTAAAATGTTTTAAACGGTGAGTAAGAAGTTGAAATTTATAAAAATGTGACAGCAATTTGTGACATAATGTCTCTGATACTCTTTTGACTCAGTTTGAATTCATTTTGACAGTTTTTCGAGGCTGTTTGGTTTTTAAATCTGTCGTATGAACATTGTAAATATGGTGGTCAGTTATTTTTGGGCTCATAATGTCCTTTAACAGTGGATCTGATTAACTTTTGTCCTTTTGAGGAAAATATATTTTATTTAATTATTCCAGTGCAGTTCGATATTTTCAGGTCATTGTGTATGATGATTCTCTCTGTGCTGACATGCAGACAGGCTCTTGAAGGGAAGTGAAACAATGTGGATGAGTGACTGGTGGAGCAGAAAAATCATCTGACAGAAACTCCTAAAGGCAAAACAACTCTCACACAGTAAGGTGTCCAAGTGTCTGCTGCTTGATGTGACAGCGGTCCTCTAATCTGATTGGTGTCTCCTAGGTGAATCCGCCCCCACCCGACGGTGCTGCCCCCCTACGTACAGCTGCAGAGCGGGGAAGGCCACGCCATGTGTCTGGCCAACAAGGGCTTCCCCTCAGACGGGAGTCTGGCCTGGAAGGTGGACAGCAGCAGCAGCATCAGCTGGGAGGAGGCAGGAGCCCCGTGGGTGGCTGGAGAGGACGGCCTCTACAGCTGGAGCCACCCTGAGGCCGATGCAGACCAGTGGAGGAAGGTGGACTCTGTGACCTGTGAGGCCACCCAGGGCTCCCAGACTTCACTCTCACAGACACTGAGGAGAGGACCAGTGTTCCCAGTCCTGACCTGACTCACTGGGCTCTGATACTGGTTTTCCTCTGCTACTGCTCCAGTCTGCTCTCTCTCTCTCTCCCTCTCTCTGTTTCTCTCTTCTCTCAGACATGTTTCAATATTAAGTCTTCTTGCTTGTTGATGGTTTCAACATTCTACAACAATAAAGATTTCATCATGTATGTTATAAAAGTGACATGTCTTTTGACTTCCTTTCTTTGACATATATTATATATTAGGAACATTAGTCAGATGAATGCACAGTAACAAGTCCATTTTCCCTAAATGACTTTTTAATGGTTTAAGACTGTAGATTTCTTCTATAGTGATCCTGTTGATTTATATTCAGTTGTCATTGGTAACAACACGGACTCAATGGTGACTCACAAAGCTATCTGTTATACTAACATCTGTGTTACGGCCGCGCGCTTGCCATTTAGCATGTATTAATTGTTTTCCCAGGAGTGATTTTGCCGGTTAGGCAAAACCAGCTGTGTGATCCCCTGTCAAGGATTGGTCCCTTTTTGGAGCTAGGACCGCCCACTTCCTGGTTGCTGTACCCTGTCGTCTGTGTTGGTGTGGCTGTGGTTCGACCAATCGGGAGTCATCAATCAACCCCAGCTGCATTTTAAATAGCCTGTGTGTCCACAGTTCCAGGCGGCTGTGATCAGTGCGCCTCGCTTTTGGTTACTATAATTGTCATTTTGTGTATTGGTTTGTATTGGTTTGGTTTTTTTCATATTTATTTGTGTATGCGCCCCTCCTTGGTTAATTAAACTCCTGACATTAACCTGAACCAGTGTAACTTTCCACTTCATTTCCATCCTCATCATATGTTACTGCTCTCCAAAACGAGCCGGGTCGTAACAATCTTCCCTTCAAGAAGTTCCACATATTATGTTCTAATTTGTACCTAATATAGATTTATAATATCTGAATAAAATATCTCAATAATAAAAATGATTTTCAGGATTAGCATATAAAGCAGGTGTCTCTCTAAGGTGATAACTCTTTATATCTTCTGTCGATTCTCATGGCAATAATGGTCACCACTGCCACCTACATGTCACCCTAAAGTGGTCAGAGTATAGTCAGTACCAGAGCCACTTCCACTGAAACGAGCTGGAACTCCAGTGTGACGGCTTGTAGTACAGTAAATGAGGAGTTTAGGAGATTCTCCAGGTTTCTGAAGGTACCAGCTGGAAAAGTAACTCGTGCTTGGACTGACTTTACATTTGATAGACAGTCTGTCCTGGAGCAACAAACTGAGATTCAGACTGAGTTGGTGATTTGTTCCTGATGAACCTGGAAAACATGAAAAAGAGGAGAAGGGTTATTGAGACAAATCCAGTTTTGGAGAAAGATGATCAACATCCAAACAGAAGAGTCTCATTTCTTTAACATGGACAATACATGGAAGAAGGTAAATGCTGCTTGTTTCACTGTTTCTCCACTGTAGCAGAACATCATTGTGGTGAACCTGGTAGCATCCTGAAGCAAAGTTTTCAGAAGAGAGTCTCACCATGAACAAGGAGCCCCAGGGTGGCCAGCAGTCCAATCAGTGATATCATCATGGTGCTGTCACTGTGTCAGTGGCTCTGAAAGGCCTGGACAGCCACTGATCAACACTGGCCTCTTAACGGCTGGAGCAGAGAGGCAGGACCATATGCAAACACACAGAGTCAGTGAACTGTAGCTGTCCTCAACATATCATGGCGTTTCCCCCCCTCAGTGCGGAGAGCAATTGATCTTTACATATTACATGCAGAGGATGTGAAAAGTCTGGAAGTAAACTGATCTAGTGATTTGTGGGACAGTCTGTTCGCTTTCAGTTTGGTATATCTTTTTTTTTGACAATGACATTAATGTGGGTTGTGGACGTTTTTTAGGTGTTTGTAATGTTGAGATTTCACCAGTAAAGGCAGTGATGAGGGATGATGGGATGCTGAGGCCAGGATCTCAGACAGCTTTCTCGAGAAAGTCCAACCATGTTTTTGGACAGGTGGACAGAGCCAGAAAACACAGAAGTCATCATCAGATACAGTTGGACAGATTTTGTTTGGTCCATCTTTGATCATGAAGGTTCATGTTCTGTGTCTTCATGTTTTCTTTTAACTGGATACAGTTGTAAATAATCTGAGGTCAAAGGTCATGAACACGTCTTTTTCTTCTGAACTGTTCCAGGTTGGCTCTTCTGTGTTATTTGACAAATCAGCTGAGAACATGTGATTATAATGAAGTTTAAATGTATGATCACAAGACGATTTTCTTTGTCATGTGAACATGGTTTGGATAGTGACGACCCTCTCGATCTGTCTGTCTTTTGTTTGTGTGGTGCGTTTCTGTGCGACACTGGAGGTGATGTTGACACAGGGTCATCAACCAAGCCGGCATCTTCTTGTGGCTGTGGGCCAGGGCTGCTACAAAACCCCTCCGAGCTCACTGCAGGTCTCTAGACTCCCTGAGACATCATTTGTTTTTTTTGGTGGCTGCACAATGAATGATGGCACTCAGTTCTCCACTCATTCATCCACCTACACTATTACACAGATTACACGTGCCAGTGTTAGTTGAACTTATCTCTTAGTTTATTATTTTTCTAGATAAATAATTTGTGTGTGTGTGTTGTGTGTGGTGTGTGTGTGTGTGGTGTTGTGAAGTGTATCAGTCTCTGCAGTAGCTTTTTGTACGATGCTTTTTCACTGTGGTGAACACATGACTGTTGTATGAACATGAAACCTGACAGTATAAACTGCTGCATCGTCAGTCTGAAATCCACTGATGGTCGAGTGAAGTCAGAGTTTGATCTACTGCCTGTAAAACGAGCTGGAATCCCTGATGGTCGAGTGCGTGTCAGGTAAATGAGCAGTGTTAGGAGTTTCTCCATCTCTCTGTTGGTACCGGGATAAATGTTTCCCATTATGAACATTCTGACGGCGTGTCCTGGGTCCTTCCACAAGGCGCCTCCCGAGGGGACATGCCTGGAACACTCACCAGGGAGGCGTCCAGGAGGCATCCTCCCTAGATGCCCGAGCCACCTCAGCTGGTTCCTCTCAATGCGGAGGAGCACCGATCTACTCTGAGCTCTCACGGATGGTCGACCTTCTCACCCTATCTCTAAGGGAGAGCCCAGCAACCCTGCGAAGGAAGCTCATTCTCGGCGCTTGTTTCGCGATCCTCATTCTTTTGGTTTACTACCAAAGCTCATGACCACGGGTGAGGGTAGGAACGTAGACCAACTGGTAAATCTTCGCCTTTCGCTCAGCTCCTTCTTCACCACAGTGGCCCGGTGCAGAGTCCGCATCACTGCAGAGCTGCACCAATCTGCCGGTCAATACCCGCTCCATCCTCCCCCACTCGTGAACAAGACCCCGAGATACTTGAACTCCTCCACTTGAGGCAGGATCTAATCCCCGACCCGGAGGTTGCCACTCCACCCTTTCCGGCTGAGGACAATGGCCTCGTTTGGAGGTGCTGATTCTCATCCAGCTGCTCAACTCGCACTGCGACCACTTCAGAGAGAGCTGAAGTTCACGCTCTGATGAAGCCAACAGGACCAGATCATCCGCAAAAAGCAGCGACCCGATCCTGAGTACACCGAACTGCAGCCCCTCAACGCCCTGGCTGCGCCTGGAAATTCTGTCCATAAAGGTTATGAACAGAACCGTTGACAAAGGGCAGCCCTGGGCAGGTCCAACTCCCACTGGAAACAAGCTGACTTGCTGCCGGCAAGGGACCCAGCTCTGGGCACTGCCACCGAGGTTTTTTTGACTATCCTCGCGATCTCAGCCTCCAGAGATAGGCGAGGCCACCGTGTGGGTCCCCCTAGACTCTGCTCCTCAGTGAGACGTCTGTGGGATTGAGGAGTGTCTTCGACAATATTCCCTCCCTAGATCAGGGGGGCTGTTCCTCCCAATCACGCCCCTCCAGGTCTCACTGTCGTGCCCATGTGAGCTTGAAGTCCCCAGGAGGACGAGGGAGTCCCAGAGGGAGCACTCTCCAGCACCCTCTCTAAAGACTCCACACAAGGTGGGTACGCGAACTGCCGTTGGGTGTATAACGCACAGCGACAGTCAGGACCCCCCCCCCACCCCGAAGGCAAAGAAGTGGCTACCCTCTCTTCGTCCACCAGGTAAGATCCCAACGTACAGGGCGCTGGAGCCAGGGGGAAATAAGGCAATGTCCCACCCCGCTCTGCGCTTCTCACCGGGGGAACTCCGAGTGGTTTTAAGAGCGTCCAACCCCTCTCAATGAAATTGGTTCCAGAGCCCAACGCTGTGCGTCGAAGTAGCCCGACGATATCTAGCTGGTACCTCCGCCCGCGCGCGCACCAGCTCCAGCTCCTTCCCACCAAGAGGTGACGTTCCACATCCCCAGAAGCCAGCTTCTGCAGCCGCCGAGGTCGGACCGCCAGGTTCCCCCGCCTCCACTGCCGCCTGACTCTTTCCGCACACGCCCTCTGTGACCCCTCCAATGGGTGGTGGGGAAGGGGGGGCCCATGTCAACTCGGCCCGCCGGGCCCCATGGGGTAAAGGCCGGCACCAGGTTGCTTGCACAATGAGCCTCCCCCCCGGCCTGGAGTCCGGGGGGGGGGGGGGCCCGTGACCCAAGTCAGGGCAAGGGAAAACTCGCTCCATTGCTCTTCATTCATAAGAGGGTATTTGTCCGGTCCCTCACCTAGACTTGATTGCCATGGGTGACCCGAAAATAGCTACTGGGATCATTGGAACACAGATCCCCTCCACCGCGGTAAGGTGGAGGGGTTTGCTGTCAATAAAAGAATTGATGAACCGAACCAGAGTATGGAGCATGACACATCAGTTGGGCCGCTACAGTAAGAGCTTCACCTCATCAGTCCCACCCCGCTCCTATCCCAGGATGACTACAGAGGGACTCGATGTGATGGTCTAAGGTTGTGGCCTCCACTCACAACAATGGAAGCATAGGAAACTTACGTCAGACGATGAAAAGTCAGACAGGAAAGGATGCCTGTAAGGACAGCGAAGAGGACCAACGTCGCCCACCCCCCCCTGGTCCGCGGACGGAATCCATGGATAAGATGCTGTTCCGTTTCAGAGAGAGGAGGCGCCAAAAAGGAAAAAAGGCTCACTCACCTGTATGAACAATGGAAGATCCAGGCACGTAATGCTAGAGAGCAGCTAAAGTTAGACATTCCTGAGAATCAGCTTGCAGCTCTTAAAGACACACTAGAGAAAGGAAAGGACGATCTCACTAACGTGTACGTGGAAATCAGATATCACCTCACTCCATCCAGTGAAAGACGTCGTATTGATGCCTGTGAGGCAGTGACACAGGACATTGTTAAGATTGCTTATGAAGCTATAGCAGGCATTGATGGAGACTTTGATAGTGAAGCAGTAAAACAACGTCTTCGTGAGCTGCTTAACAGAGACTATGCTCACTCCATCGAACAGTGTCCACAGCCTCACCTTCAATCAACACTCCAGTAGGCAACACGGTCCAACCCTCTGTCTGCTCCACGGTAGCCAGCAAAAGGATAGATGCTGCAGCGAGTTAGCAGTCAAAGGAAGCAGAGTATGAAGTGCTTTTTGGAGAGGAAAGACAAACGGAAAGGATTCCACCCTAGAGGAACAACAGAAGAGAGAACTTGAAGCTCAGAAACATGAGTTAAAGAGATTAAATGTAGAAAAAGATATAAAGGGAACACGAGCAAGATATATCATCGATCATAATATGACATGCAGCAAGACTGCGGTGGCCGGGATGCGAACCGGCCGTCAATTGAAAGCCAGTTCAACATTCAATAGACTGCAATGTACTTAGCATTCGACTGTCATAACACTGGTTGTGCCAGTAAGAGTATTTATAGTATATAAAATATATCCCGTTGATATAAAATTAGAAAAAAATCGATGAACTATGATAACTCTTTTTAGGATTACTTAAGATTAATTATACATAAATTAGCTGGCCGTCGTAATAGGTGTGATGCAAATAGCTGGCTAGTAAAGTAATTGGTGTATTTTAAGAGCGAAGCAGTTTTATAAACAGACCATATACCCGCACCTACGCGTTCGCTACGTTGTGTTTACAGGGACATGGGAAATCTCGCGGGAATACGAGAACAAGAACGTAATCACACTAAGGATAAAACCGTTGTGTTACTAACTGATAAGCAGTTACTGTGTGGCGAACTGACAATGTTATGATATTTTTTGCTCTTTGCAGACAAAGAGAATAAACCACTTTAAATTAAATATGTAGTGGAGGACAGCTTCATTCTGCACCACGCTACATGAGCACAATTAGATCTTGAGCATGCAAGGACATTTTGAGTGGAGAGCCGAAATGTTTGTGTCCAAGAAGAAGAGAGAATGTGGACACAAGCATGTGTTTTTGACTCGTCAAAACTGACATTTGAAGAAAGCAAGAAACTTGAAATCTCTTCCCCTGCCTTTTTGCCCTGTGCGGCACATCTGTAATAGGAGCCAATAATACTGAGGCAAGAAAGAGACTCATCTATCAAACTGAAAATCTACACTCTTGAATACAGATAGGATAATTCTTTCATACGGTAGGTTTACACCTGGGCCTGAGGTATGGCTGGGCCGGATATGAAGCATTGGATGGCACCAATCAATTTGAGTCGTTTGAGTCGTTGCTGTGGTTTTTGATTTCCCAGCTGACAAAACAATCATTAAGAATAGAGCATTTTTCTGAGTGCACAAACACCCCAAATTTTAAACTTTGCTTTTCAGAATCTGACACATTCAGTCCAACAGAGTTTTTAAAAAACCTCCAAGTACTTGTCTCTCCTTGTTTACACCAAAATTGTGTTTTTTTCATTGAACTTGTTACATGTTCAGTGAAGTGTATCAGTCTCTGCAGTAGCTTCCAGCTGCAGCAGTCAGTTCAGTTTCTGTTCAGTCTGACTGAGGGAGGTTTTTGTACGACGCTTTTTCACTGTGTGAACACATTCTGACTGTTGATGTCATGATAACTCTGACAGTAGTAAACTGCTGCATCTTCATTCTGAACTCCACTGATGGTCAGAGTGAAGTCAGAGTTTGATCCACTGCCTGTAAAACGAGCTGGAATCCCTGATGTCGAGTGCTAGCATAGTAAATGAGCAGTTTAGGAGTTTCTCCATCTCTCTGTTGGACCAGGCGAATGATGTTAATTGCTCCCAAAATAAACATCTGACTGGTCCTACAGTTGATGCGACGGAGCCTCCCACAGCAGAGCTCACTGCTCCAGGCTGAGTCACTGTGACCTGCCTCTGGACTCTGAGGATACAGACACAAAAACATAAAGCAGCGTCATGGTTTTGTGGGCTTCATTTCAGAGGGACGGATGTTCATAGAGGAGAGGAGTTTGATTCTCTGGACTTTACCTGTGAAGCAGCAGCAGAGGAGAGTCCAGATGAGGACGGAGATCAAAGTCATGTTTTTGATGAGGAGGATTTCTGTGGCTTCGTTGTCATGAAGACAGCTGTCCAGTCATCCAGTGTTCAACTCTCAGGACTATAAACTCCCCAGAGCACTGGAGCATGGTGCTGCTGATGCAAAGTGGCTCTCTATGGAAATGCTCTGACTGACTCCACACAGGACTTGGATACTCTGATCATGTGTTTTCAAGGATCAATCACTATCAGAGTATGATTAACAGTCAGTCATCATTTTAAGGTGGATTTGGTTTGATGACTGTGGAACTTTTTCTTTAAGAACGTTCTGTCTTGTTTTCATAATGTGAGAACAAATCCACTTTGACTTTTAGACAGATGTGAAACTTCTATCTGTCAAAATGTGACTAATTCTGAACAATTGTGTCACTGTTTGATCAATATGATATGAAATAGTCATTCTTTTAAAAAACAGGAAGTGTTGATGTTGAGTTTGTTTGTGTCACAGTCAGAGAGCCGTGTCTCTCTACACTGAGAGTTTTGTACGGCCACTAAATGACTTTGTATCACTGTGGTGACGTTTGGTGGAGGAACCAGACTGAATGTTGGAAGTAAGTCTCTGCTCAAATATTAAATATAATGTCATCAGTTAAGGTTTTAATTTCTGTGTCTGAAATTTGCAGTAACTTTAAATTTTCATGGACCATCTAAATGACTTTTAAGACAGTTTTATTCTCTGTTTCTCCTGTTAATCTCAATTGAACTCAAAGCAGCTTTACTAAACTTTCATGACATGTGTCCAGTGTCATTTGTGAAATGTGAACAGCTTGAACTGTAGGACAGATTAACAACAACATTAGAACTTGACAAAATTGGATTTAGCATTAATTCTCTGTTTTAAAACTGATGGAAGTTGAGTTCTAAATGTTTTTAAAGGTGAGTAAGAAGTTGAAATTATTAAAAATGTGACCAGATTGTGACTATGTCTCTGATACTCTTTTGACCTCAGTTTGAATTCATTTTGACAGTTTTTTGAGCTGTTTGGTTTTAAATCTGTCGTCTGAACAATTGAAATAGGGTCGTCAGTTTTAGTTTTGGCTCATAATGTCCTTCCTTAAACAGGGATCTGATTAACTTTTCCTTTTGATTGAAAAAATTATTTTAGTTTAATATTTCCAGTGGTCAGTTCATCATATTCAGGTCATTGTTATTGATGATTTCTCTCTGTGTGACATTGCCTGACAGGCTTCTTGAAGGGGAAGTTGAACAATGTGTGAGTGAGTGGATGGTGGGGACAGAAAATCACTGACATAACCTCCTTAAAGGACAAAACTCAAAACTCTCACCACAGTAAATGTGTCCAAGTGTCCTGCTGCTTGATTTACAGCTGTCCTCTAATCTGATTGGTGTCTCCAGGGATACGCCCCACCCTGACGTTGTGCTCCCCCCCAGTGAAGCAGCTGCAGTCAGGGGAAGGCCACGCTCATGTGTGTCCTGGCCCACAAGGGCGTCCCCTAACTGGAGTCTGGCCTCGGAATGTGGCACAGCAGAAGGAGCCATCGTGGGAGGAGGAGCAGGAGCCCCGTGGTCTGGAGACAGGACGCCCTGCTACAGCTGGAGCAGCACCCCTGGGGCTCGATTGCAGAACCAGTGGGGAAAGGTTGTGACTTCTGTGACCTGTGAGGCCACCCAGGCTTCCCAGACTTCACTCTCACAGACACTGAGGACGGCAGACCCATGTTTCCCAGTCCTGACCTGACGCATGGGACTCTATACTGGTTTCCCTCTGCTCTCCTCAGTCCTGCTCTCTCTCTCTCTCCTCTCTCTGTTTCTCTCTTTCCTCTCTGACATTGTTTCAGCTTTAGACGTCTCTTGCTTGTTGATGGTTTTCAACAGTCTACAACAATAAAGCTTTTCAAATCAGTCTGTATAAAAGTGACAGGTCTTTGAACTTTCCTGCTGTGACATATATAGAGTATATAGAACATTAGTCAGATGATGCACAGTAACACTAGTCCATTTCCAAATGACTTTTTAAATGGTTTTAAGATGTAATAATTCTTCTAGTCGATCCGTTTGATTTTATCAGTTGTAATTGCGGTACACAAACACTGACTCATGGTGACTCACAAAGTATCTGTTATTACGAACATCTGCCCTTAAAGCAGATCCATTTCTGAGTTCATAGTTTCTTAATTGGGACCTAACCTGATTCAAAATTTCTGAATAAAATATCTAAATAATAAAAATGAGATGTCCAGGATTAGAGTCAGCTGCATAACGTGATAACTCTTTATATATCTCTCCTGATTCTCATGGCAATAATGGGCACACTGCCATTAGTTTTAATGTCACCACTAAAGTGGGTGTGTGTTGATGTGTGTGTGGTGGGTGTGGTGTGGGTGTGTGTGTGTGGTGTGTGTGTGTGTGTGGTGGATGTGTGTGTGGATGTGTATGTCCTCAGTGGAAGTGTAGCAGTCTTGCAGTAGCTTCCAGCTGCAGCAGTCAGTTCAGTTTCTGTTAGTCCGGACTGAGGGAGGTTTTTTGTACGACGCTTTTTCGCTGGGGGGGGGGGGTTGGGGGTCAACACCCACTGAACTGTTGAGAGAGTGAAGACTCTGACAGTGTAAACTGATGCATCTTCATCGGAACTCCACTGATGGCCAGAGTGAAGTCAGAGTTTGGATCACTGCCTGGTAAAACGACTGGAATCCCGGATGGTCGAGTGCTCGCATAGTAAAGAGCAAGTTGAGGAGGTTTTTCCATCGTTCGTTGGTAACAGGCTAAATGGTGGTAATTGCTCCGCAACATAAACATTCTGAACTGGTCCTACAGCTGATGGTGACGGAGATTTCTGTGGGCCTTCGGTGTCATGAAGGAGCTGTCAGTCATCCAGTGTTCAACTCTCAGGACTATAAATCTCCCAGAGCACTGGAGCACATGGTGCTTGTGTGCAAAGTGGCTTCTCTATGGAAATGCTCTGACTGACTCCAACAGGACTTGGATTACTCTGATCATGCGTGTTTATCAATGGATCAATCACTATCAGAGATTGATTACACAATCATAACATTTGAAGGTGGATTTGGTTTGATGACTGTGGATACTTTTCTTTAGAACGTCTTCTGTCTTGTTTCATTTAATGTGGAACAAATCCACTTTGACTTTTGACAGATGTGAACTTCTATCTGTCCAAATGTGGACTAAATTCTGAACAACTGGTGTCACTGTTTGATCAATATGATATGAAATAGTTCATTCTTTAAAAACAGGAATGTTGAATGTTGAGTTTGTTTGGTGTCCACAGTCAAGAGCCCGTGGTCTCTCTACACTGAAGTTTTTTGTATGGCCATCAATGACTTTGTATCACTGTGGTACACGTTTGGTGGAGGAACCATACGAAATGTTGGAAGTAATTTCTGCGCAAAGATTAAATATAATAGTGTAAAGTAATGGTTGAATTGCAGTTTTTATGGATGTTGAGGCAGAATAAATAATCTTGTGTTAATTTGAACACTTTGATTTTCATGTTATTATTTCCCTCTTTACATGGGGATAACTCAGAGCAGCTTTACTAAACATGTCCCGTTTACACATTCCTGGTCAAACTGAAAATTTAAAACAGCTTGATGTGAAGAACAGATTTTAAATGTGTGCAACATTCATCTCTAGTTTTTTTGAAACTATTCAAAAAAAAGAGAAAGAAGAAAAAAAAAAAAAAAATCGATTATTCAATAAAATTGAACAGAGTGAAGATAAAGTGGGAGTCCAAATGGGACATCTTTTTCATGTGTATACAATTGTTTTAAAAGGTTTGAAAATGTTTTGAGCAGTTTGGAAAGATGAGTGAAATCCCCAGAAGAACATTAATGTCGTCATCAATTTTCTGTAATTTGTTCAGTTGTCCACTAAAATCTTTAAAGGCATGTAGAGTTCAGGTTTTGGATGATTTTGATTGAGAAAGTTTTTGATCTTTTAGTTCCAGTGCATTCGATTAATTTCGAGGTCATTGTTGTATGATGATTCTCTCTGTGCGACATGCATGACAGGCGTCTTGAAGGGAAGTGAAACATGTTGATGAGTGACTGGTGGAGCAAGAAAATCATCTGACAGAAAACGCCTTAAAGGACAAAATCAACCTCACACAGTAAATCTGCATCATGTCACCAACTCTCATCCTTTTCCTCTTCTCTTGATATAATTCAAACTGGATCGACTATAGAAGAATATCTACAGTCTTAAAACCATTAAAAAGTCATTTGGGGAAAATGGACTTGTTACTGTGCATTCATCGGACTAAGTTCCCTAAATATAATATATGTCAAAGAAAGGAAGTCAAAACATGTCACTTTTATAACATACATGATGAAATTTTTATTGTTGTAAAATGTTGAAACCATCAACAAGCAAGAAGACGTTTAATGTTGAAACATGTCATGAGAAAAGAGAGAAACAGAGAGAGAGAAGAGAGAGAAGAGCAGACTGAGAGCAGTAGCGGAGGAAAACCAGTATCAGAGTGCCCAGGTATCAGGTCAGGACTGGGAACACTGGTTCTCGTCCTCAGTGTCTGTGAGAGTGAAGTCTGGGAGCCCTGGGTGGCCTCACAGGTCACAGAGTCCACCTTCCTCCACTGGTCTGGCATCGAGCCTCAGGGTGCTGCTCCAGCTGTAGAGGCCGTCCTTCTCCAGCACCACGGGGCTCCTGCCTCCTCCCAGCTGATGCTGCTGCTGCTGTCCACCTTCCAGGCCAGACTCCAGTCTGAGGGGAAGCCCTTGTTGGCCAGACACATGAGCGTGGCCTTCCCCTGCTGCAGCTGCAGCTGCTCACTGGAGGGGGGCAGCACCGTCAGGGGGGGGCGGTATCACCTAGGAGACACCAATCAGATTGAGGACAGCTGTCAATCAGCAGCAGACACTTGGACACC
>NW_020856640.1:0-690 GCF_000972845.2 Larimichthys crocea
CACGTGTAATGTTTTTGGTGCCTATTTGTTTCCCAGACATATTAGTGTGTGTGTGTGAATGAGTGTATAAGAGGCATTAACTTAAAGAACTTTGTAGAAAGGCGCTTTATGAAGTTCAGTCCATTTCCTTTTATTAGTTTACGGGCAGATCTGCCTTGCTAAATATGGCGGCGACGTCGACGTACGATTCAGCGCTCAATGCGGCGTTTATGTATATATGTCTATGGGAAAAACTCCCCCTACTTGGACACAAAAGGCAAAGCTCATGTGAATTTACAAAACTAACAATGTAAGCTATTTTAAAAGGTGTATTTCAAAGTTGATGAATAAACAGTGATTAACTTATCAACACAGGTAATGAATATCAATTGTTAGGATAGTATAGGATAGGTTATTTTAAAATTAAAAATGTATTTTTGGAAAAACCATCATAGCCAGGTTAGTGTAAACTATTTACGTACTTACTTACAGCACTTTAATGGTTAGCCAGTTTTTTAAAGCTATGAATAACATAACATAATGGTCACATATTGTAAAGTTCATTTTCATCCATGATTGCATGTTCATCTTCACAGAGCCACAGACTATTGCCCAGGATTTCTCCAGTGGTTACCTAATCGGAGAGGTTCTGCATAAATATGAGCTGCAGAACGATTTCAGTTTGTTTCTGAAGAAAGAGTAAGTTGGCCT
>NW_020856641.1:0-624 GCF_000972845.2 Larimichthys crocea
TTCAAATTTCACAGTATAAAAAGTCCCCCTCCTGGAGCTGCCACCTTACCCCGGTGGAGGGGTTTGCGTGTTCCAATGATCCTAGGAGCTATGTTGCCGGGGGCTTTATGCCCCTGGTAGGGTCACCCAAGGCAAACAGGTCCTAGGTGAGGGTCCAGACAAAGTGCAGCTCAAATTCCCCCTGATGAAATGACAACCGAAGGAACCAAGTTTTCCTTGCCCAGACGTGGGCCACCGGGGCCCCCCCCCCCTGGAGCCAGGCCTGGGGGTGAGGCTCGTTGGCGAGCGCCTGGTGGTCGAGTCCTTACCCATGGGGTCCGGCCGGGCACAGCCCGAAAAGGTGACATGGGCCCCCCTTCCCATGGGCCCACCACCCATGGGAGGGGTCTCAGGGGTGGGCAGGGCCCCGGGGGGGAGGCCCCGGGGAAGACCCAGGACACGCTGGAAGGACTGTGTCTCTCGGCTGGTCTGGGAACGCCTTGGGGTCCCCCTGGGAGAGCTAGCAGAAGTGGCTAAGGAGAGGGAAATCTGGGCTTCCCTGCTGAAGCTGCTGCCCCCGCGACCCGTATTCGGATAAGCGAATGAAGACGGACGGACGGACAGTATAAAAAGTCTTTGAATTTT
>NW_020856642.1:0-701 GCF_000972845.2 Larimichthys crocea
GACGGTCGGTAGTCGATAGGATAGGGTTACGCCCAAGCAAACATTTTATTTAAAACAAAATGTGCGAGAACCACAAAATCCTAACTGGATCATCACGTTATTCACTTCACTTCTGTACACAATGAGTAAAAGTCCTATCGCCTACCGCCCGTCACCCTATCCTATCGCCTACCGCCTACCGACCGTCACCGTATCCTATCTATCTGCCTGCCTGCCTGCCTATCCTATCGCCTACCGCCCATCACCCTATCCTATCTATCTGCCTGCCTGCCTGCCTTGCCTATCCTATCTATCTGCCTGCCTGCCTGCCTTGCCTATCCTATCGCCTACCGCCCGTCACCCTATCCTATCTATCTGCCTGCCTGCCTGCCTATCCTATCTATCTGCCTGCCTGCCTGCCTATCCTATCCTATCGCCTACCGCCTACCGCCCGTCACCCTATCCTATCTATCTGCCTGCCTGCCTGCCTATCCTATCGCCTACCGCCTACCGACCGTCACCCTATCCTATCTATCTGCCTGCCTGCCTGCCTGCCTATCCTATCGCCTACCGCCTACCGACCGTCACCCTATCCTATCTATCTGCCTGCCCATCCTATCGCCTACCGCCTACCGACCGTCACTCAGGACTTGGTACTTTACTCTTACACTCTCTTCCCTGACAAACCTGACAAACAAATATCATATTTATTGGGGCCCAAA
>NW_020856643.1:0-584 GCF_000972845.2 Larimichthys crocea
ATAAACAATACATTATTCCTGAATACTAGTTGGCAAGATGGTTTGTTTACAATGGTTAGACATCTTCCTACAGTAACAATGGTCTTCTTACAAACTTTACACATTTAAATTATATTCTGCTCATGGGGAGGCTGATTTCATCTTTTTTTTACAAACAATTGGTAATTTCTGAAAAAAAGAACAAAAAACAAAACTGAAACTACAGTTTTTCTGCATTAAAAACTGCAAAACAAAACCGAGCGAGTGTCCATGCCATCTCCTTCACCTCCGTGAATGTCCTGTCCATGCGTGTCACTGTCACCCACGTGGCGATTCTGATTCAACCCCACTGCACTCGTTTGCTAACGTCGCTTCATTCAGATCAGATTCAGAACAATGATTTAATCATGAATTATCAGAGCCCATCAACAACAACTGCAAAGCTTGTGCAACCGTAAACCTCTTCATGGGAGCTGGAGCCAGGTTCACGTACTGCTGCATCCTTATCCTGTCCTTGCTGACGTTACTTTTACCTAAACTTTCTAAAATCTATCCAGTTTGCTTTTACACTGTTTTACAGATAAAATGCAAACATAAATAAATAA
>NW_020856644.1:0-549 GCF_000972845.2 Larimichthys crocea
GCTACAGAGATCAAAACTGTTTTTTCTACCAGGCTGTAAACATGTTTATTTCTGCTGTGAAGTTGGACATTTGAACATGGGGACTTATGGAGACTGACTCATTTCTGGAGCTAGCCTCAAGTGGACGATAAGAGGAACTGCAGCTTTTGGCACTTTGAAAGCTGATGCCTGGCAGAAATAGAATAGTATACTGTACAGTTACTGTTGTAGAGAGAGTGGAGAAAACCTCTAAAATACAGTACCTTCAAACGCTGTGTAAAATTAATGTATCTGCTCATTAACATTTACATTTAGTCATTTAGCTGACGCTTTTATCCAAAGCGACTTACAGAAAAGGGAACAATCAAGGTACAGTGCGATAAGAACCGTTAGTGCAGCATTAAGTGCTAGTGATAATTGTTTAAAATGTAGAATTGCCGTGTAGTGCTAGGAGAGGAGGTCCTCTCTGAAGAGCTGGAGGTCTTCAGGAGGTTTTTTTAGGTAGAGAGGGACGCCTCTGATCTAATAGGAACTGGTGGTGCGTCCCACCAACAGGGAACAACAAATGAG
>NW_020856645.1:0-3336 GCF_000972845.2 Larimichthys crocea
AATAATCGTTTGTGGCAGCCCTAGCTGGGACTAGAAATTGTTTTTGTTGTTAGGTTAATTCTGAGAAAAAAAATTTAAACACATCAATTCTTCACGTGGCCCTAATCCTCTCCATACATTACACATAAGAGTCTACTGATGTGACTGATGTGTTTTCAGGGATTAGTCAGAATCAGACTCAAGGAGCAACCTCCATGGCTGGAAAATTAAGCGAATGGAGTGCAAAAAACTGTAATTTCAACATTTTATGACCTGTGTTAAATTGTCCAACAGCAGAAATAAACATGTAGCATGTTCTATCAGATTTTTGTAGAAGTATGGCATGCTCTTTGTCTGCTTTATTGTCACTATCCCACTCCATTCATTCACAGCTCACTCTGCTGCTCTCTCTCCATCTTAAGACACACCTTAAAGCAGGTAGCCCTTTTGAAATGGAGATGAAAATGATTTTAGGTTACTGCTGTTAAAAAATCCATTAGGAGAATTGGAACTCACCCAATATAAGTCTTAGAGGTTCTGCCCTCACCAGTAAACCCACATCTGGCTGCAATGGTGTCACCATACTTCACATGCACCTCCTTCTTAGTAGGATAGAAAGCCTAGAAAGAAAATTGGGCAGTGAGCAAACGGCACTTTACATGAAAAACTGTTGTAATCAATATATTGTTTAATTTAGATGTATAAGTCATAATATACACCTAATCCGTTAATTATCAATTCCTTAATGAACTGGGAACAACTTGGACCAGCTAATGGACAGAGATCTTATTCTTTCATCACTAATATGCAAGAGCTTTAGAGTACTACACAGAGTGTACATCCTAAAAATAAAGAAACAATATAATGAACACAATCTTTAATATTTATACATCACAAGTTTTAATTATATACAAGTGTTGAAGTATTGAGCATCTTGTATGTATGAGGCCTTTAGTCATACAATTCAAAACAGTAGCAGCTGAAGTAAATCTGGATAATCACAAATATCTTTCTAATAACTCTAATAACATTTGCTGCATCTATAACAGAACTATCATGACAGTGACTAGAATTTAACCATTTGCTCCTTTTCGCTACTGTGGACAACCTAAAATTGTGAGTTTTTAATTACATCTCACCAAAGGACTGCAGTTGAGGAATGTACACTGTCCATGTAAATAAATAAATTATAAATTAATGATAAATGTGAAAACATACCTGCGGTAACTGAGGGGACTGTCTCCCAATCAGGCTCCACTTTCCATCTCTGATCCTATAGCCACTGACCACTTTGCCTGTGACAGAAACACTCATCCAGACTACCATTTATACTGATCAAAGTTCTTCTCAAAAAACTACTGAACTGAATGATATGACTCACCAAGTTGGTGTGTGTGGGTCCTGAAGGCAAATGGGTAGATGGGGTATGAAGTGTAATCACAGGCGATGTCTGCATTTGTAGCTAACAAAGAAAGTGTTATACACTCATTGTGCATCTGTTCTTTCACTGATTCTTGAGAGCCCGGGCAAAACACTGCACTGCACATTCACAGAACCTTTTCTGTCTGGGCCTTTTCTGTGCCTCTCTCCAATACTTTCTCTGATTCCTCTTTGCCCTGTCTCTCATCTTGTCTATCTGTATTACTTCTTTGTCTTGAACTCTCCTCTTCCACCTTTGTCTTTTCTCCGCTTGCATAGCATATTTCTTCTCTGGGTCACTGTTTAATTTTTCTCTTCTTTCATTGGTAGTCTCTATTTCTTCTCCTTCGCTCCTCAACTGACAATTTCTCTCTAGCCATACTTTCTTTTAATACAAAAGTCATGAAAAATGTATTTGAATATGACTATGGAATCAGATGTCCATTTATTTAACATGATTGGTTGGTTGATTTATTGATTGATGTAACACTGGCTTGTGCAGACAAAATCAATGTTCAGTGGAAGTAGTGGGAGATAAGACACAGCCATTACAATATTCCTAAGAATACAACACAAAACGGTCAGGATTTCTCCCTGAACTCTGCATGTGTGATAACTGATATAACTGTGATAACTGATAAGCAGACTCATTGATCAACTTCCCCATTGATTTCCTCTAGGAACCCCACTTCTCTTTTCTTCATTCTGTGCTCTGAAGCCCTTCTGTTATGTCACAGTATCTAGCATCTGTTTGGAAGATGTGTCTGTTCTGGACAAATCTGCCACAGATTACACTAATGACGATGGAAAGACACAGTTTTGCACACTGTCCGAGTCAAAGAGACAGGATGCTGTGCTTTGCAGTAACGTATTGTGTCACTTCCGGTTATCGGTGTTGCTGCCGCGGTGCTCTCTGCTCTGCTCACCGAAACAAGATTTTCGTATATTTCTCACATCAGCGATAATCTACTTCTCTCTGCACTATCCTTAGACTTGTTCTGTCGGTGCACGAACAGGTTTCTTTACTATAGTGACCACAATCTGATAGTTTCACCAGTTTCTGTTTTTCCTAACTCGAACCGAGGGTCTAAGGACAGAGGGTGTCACTCCCTGTACAGATTGTAAAGCCATCTGAGGCAAATGTACTTTGTGACTTTGGGCTATACAAATAAAATTGATTTGATTTGATTCTGTTAGCCACACTAACTAGTGATAGCAATGGATTCTCTCTGCTCCCCTTCTCTCTCCTCCTGCTCTCCCCTCTCCTGCTTTCTCCTGCCCTGTGTGCCACATGTTCAGTTACTCCTCGTCCTCCTTTAGTGATAACGGTACTTGTAATAATGTAGTTTATTTGTAGCTTTGGAGGCGAGGGTCAGTGAGTTAGAGGCACGGTACTGCACCACCGAACAGTCAGTAGCTCAGATAGTTAGCCAGTCCCCTGTCGCCGGTGCGGTACCGCTGCAGGTAGCTTCAGTTAGCCGTCCCCTGGTAGTTCCCGAGCAGCCGGGTGGCTGGGTGACTGTTCAAAGGACGCATAGCCCAAAACTGAAGCCCACGGTACACCACCAACCGCTCCACGTTTCTAACAGATTTTCCCCGCTCAGCGGGAGAAACCAAATCTGATCATTGGCAGGTCCATAGTCCAAAACGTGAAGTTAGCGACACCGGGGGCCATAGTTAAATGCAACCCGGGGCCAGAGCGGGCGACATCGAGTCTTTTTTGAAACTGCTGTCTAAAGATAAACGTAAATACAGTAAGATTGTTATTCACCATGGCGGTAGTGACACCCGGTTACGCCAATCGGAGGTCACTAAAATTAATGTTTCATCGGTGTGTAAATATGCCAAAACAATGTCAGACTCCGTAGTTTTCTCTGGTCCCTTCCCCAATATGACCAGTGATGACATGTTCAGCCGCATGTTGTCATTCCACCGCTG
>NW_020856646.1:0-18013 GCF_000972845.2 Larimichthys crocea
GCATTCCATGGAAGAGATTTATTATTCGAAGGAGGCCTAAGCCCCCCCCCAGTTTTTTTAGCCCTGTGTTTCCAGAGTTTTAGGAATAAAGTCCAGCCAAAACCAGTTTGCCTTCGTAGCTTCATTGTTTTCCGGGTCCCAGGGACAGACTGGCATTTGGCATACAGTTGAATTGTGCCCGTGGGGCCGAACACCGCCAAGTTTTTTGGGGGCCGACAAGCCCCGATATACAAGTCTCGTTATTATTAACGAGTAGACACAACCCACACACCCAAACACACTCCTTGGGGCTTAGCCATGGGAATGTTGGGCCCCGCGCCAAGAAAGCGGGTGGGGGCCTGGTTAGGCTAGGGGGCACCCACCCCCGCCACGGGCCGCATCCTTATGCCCGTGGAGGGGGGGTACCTACAAAAGTCTCTTGGAGCAATGGGCACAAAACAAAAACAAATCGAACAGGAAAGACCCCAAGATATTTAATGATGAAAATCGCCATTTTTTGTTTTTGCTGTTTTTGGGCTAGTTTGACAAGGGGTCATATTTTGAACGAACTCTTCCTAGGGATTTCCATCCAATTCACTTCCACTTAAACTTGGTAGGTGTGTTCATATAACTCCCTGAAAAGTTAAAAGTTATCAAAATGGAAATGAATTTTGAGGTGAAGAAAAGGTGTGGGCCGTGACCCGCTCTAGAACACAATATACACCATGCCGCACCATTTCGAAATATGCGCACATTTCAAAACGTGCGCCACATGATGCGAGGGGCCCGACCATCGCCTGCTTGGGCAGCTTTAATTTCTCCTTTTAATTTTGATTTGAATTCAGTTTATTTAACTTAGTCCTTCAGTCCTATTAATATTCACATTTGTTAATATAAGTTGATATTGATTCAATGTTTGTAAATTGAGTTAAACATGAAACATGAAATTAATAGTTTACCATAATAGGGCCTACTATGTGTAGTCTATTTAATTTGAGAATACCATCACCAACACAAACATAATTTTACATTTTGTATTCATAACTTGATATGAATGGTAAATCCATGAACGTTAACCAGTTGTTAAGTCAAATATAATGTTATGATAAACATGTAAAATTTCACAGATTATATTGTGTAAAGTATACAGTCCCATGCGTGTAAACGTAAGGTTTTCAAAGCTTTTATTTTGGTTTTGCTTGGCGATTACTGATTCCGCTTGAGAAACTTCCCCGGTATTGGATGGGATATAGGTTAGCAGCGGGGAACAATTAACCAGTTCAATTATATTGTTTACGATAAACATGTAACTGGCCACACAAATGCCGGAACCCTGTGTTATGTGGGTAAAAACTATCACAGTCTGTGGATGTAAAGTGGGTGTTTTTAAAAAGCTTTTTATTTTTTTTTTTTTTTTGTTTTAAATTTTCTAACAACTCCCCCGTTTTGGACCTTCCGTATGGGATTGGATATGATGGGCGGCGCCCCTTTGTCGGCCATCTTGCCTGGGCAGATGGGTAACTCTTTGTGGTTATCTACAAGAAAGATTAACACATTGTTATCACAGAAAAATCGGACCAAAAGTAAAAAAAATTTATTAAATTCAATGACCGCTTAGGGCTCAGTACTATGATACACTACAAGGCTAATGTATAATAATACACACATTTTTTGTCCTCCTTTTTACAAAAAAAGCTTTTTGCATCGATAACCAGAATGTCCAAGTGGTCCCTGAACACATCAATTAATTCCTAAAATTTACTTTTTACTGCGCTTACACTGTGGAAGTACCTTGCCCCACTGGTTTGTGAGTGTGAGGAAGGTGAGTAAGCTTGAATTTTCTCTGTTAAACCGTCTAAACATTTTTCTACAAGCAAAAATATGCTTTTGGTGTTGTATTTTTAAACTGCTTATAAAGGGTTTGTCTAATCTCGCAGCAGATACTGAATTCCGAATATGTATCTGTGTAGGGCATTGCAAAAAATTGTTAATTGTTGGCTATAAGTGCCATAATTAATGCTAGCCGGCGGATGCCAACAGAGAACGAAGCCTAAGTCAACATAGATATGATAGCCATACAATAATTAATAAATAACATAATTAGAAATAATAAAATAAAGGAAATTAAGCAACTGTTGTTAAAAAACAGTGAAAAGAGCCTCCGCTTTTTCCCACCCCAAATTTGCCGGGCCCTTAATCAGAGCAGAAGCGTTTGTTAGGCGCAGGTGGTGCAATGTTTTTGCCCCGCGTTTATTGTTGGCTAAATAAGTGGCCCTAAGATAGTGCGGTGGATGCTAACGCGACGAAGCCAACCATAGCCAAGATAAATAGCCATACAATAGTATAATATATTAGAAAGAAGATACAATGTAAAAATTAGCGGGAATACGTTAATATAATATAAAAACTGTGAAAAAAAAAACAAAACTTGTTATTTGTTGATGATTTGTTGATTATATTATTTGATATATAATCTTGATTTACCCACATCCATAATGACGCTGATACATATTTAACCAATAGTTTGATCCAGCCTGTGTAATGCAGGCCAATGGTTCTGTCTGCCAGACAAACCAAACATAAAATCCAGGCCCCTGCGCTTTGGTTGGTAAGTAAGAAATATTAATTGTTTATTGTGTTATTAACCTTGTAATTTCCATATATAAATATATTACACCTTTAGTCCTCCTGTACCTTTTTTCATTTTGATTGGAAAGTAAGCAGATAAACCCCCTAAACAAAGAGATATGTGTTAATTTTTACACTTTTTTTAATAATTATGAACACTTTTTTTTTTTTTTTTTTTTTTTTTTTTTTTTTCGTAATTTTAGTAAATAAAATTAATTTAATTAATCACCCCTCCGTCCCTTCCACTTAAAGCAGTCCCTGGTGGGGTCAAATATGTGGAGGTTGTTGGCGGCCTAAGCAGCCCTGTAGTCCCCTCATTCTGTGGGTAAAGGCGAGGGGCACTGAGAGGGGAAAAATTGGCAATTTCCTTCAATATAATAAAATGATTGTATAAATATTATAAAACCCACAAATAACTGCACTAATATACATTATTACAACAATAAGCAACAATTTAGTTTTTTAAAGTAATTAGGTGGGCACAAATTCCCAAGATTGATAGAAATGAAGAAAGACAAGACGATATCCTCTAAGTAGGATTGCAATGAGCGTCCGTGGTTGTTGTGTCTGCAAATAGAACCTAGTGTCTTTTTTTTTTTGTTTGTCAAATCCTTCGGGCCTCCCCTGCCCTTGGTGGTCCCTCTGGATGGTCCTGAATCACTGTTTTGGTGACTCCAGCTGATTGAAGCAAGTAAGTTACACACACACATGAATGAATGTGAAGTGGCCATGGACGTTTCCTTGTACACAGTCACAGTTCCAAAGTGGGTAAGACATACACTGATGTTTTGCGTTTAATCAGAGTTTCTTATATGGAAACAACTATCTAATAATATTGCCCTTTCACCTGTTTTTTGTGGGTCTTCCAGGTGTCCTGCCGGTCCCAGGTTGGTTCCAGCTTCTCTCTCTCTCCTTGTCCCTATCATTTAAAAAAATTTTTCTCTCTAACTTTCTGTCCAAATCTCCTCTTTTACACTCTGGTCTTAAACTCCTGTCTGTCCCCAGTTAAGATTCTCTCTAACTTTTCCTAACTGTTCCTGTCCCCATCTACTCCTTTTTACACTATGTCTTTTACAATTACAAAAACTTCCTCTCTTAACTTTCTGTCCCATCCCCTACGCTGTCTGTCCGGTTAAAGAATTCTCTTCATAACTTTCCCCTGTCCCATTCTACTCGTTTACACTTTGTCTGTCAGTTTAAAATTCTTTCTAACTGTTTTCTGTTCCCCATCTACCTCTTAACACTCTGTTCTGTTTCAACGTCTGGTCTTTGGTGTCCGTGTCCGGCTCCGATCGATTCCTAAAGACCCTATCATTCTATCTATCCCCTATCAATTCATCCCCCGCCTCTTCTATATGTGAAAATCTACTGAAAATATACCTGAAAAAATACCTGAAATTAACAAACCCGAAACGTTGAAACCCTCAATCAAATCCCTTTTTTTTTTTTTTTTGGATTTCTGAGCCTCTTTTTGCTCTCCATATTTCTTTCCTGTCCTGCCTCCTTCCCTGCTCTCTTTCCTGCCAACAGGCAATTTTTAAAGCAAATATTCATATATTTGGGATACAATTCAATTACAATTAACATATTTTTTGATTTATCACACAACAATTTGGACTTTCATTGCAGTCATTACAAAAATGTGTTTTTTTTTTGGAGATTACCATGAAAAGTGAATTGCCAAAAGACTAAAAAAAACACATAAATAATTTTTTGTCCACTTTTTAAAACCCAACAAACAATTTGTTACCTGTAAACTGTGAATTATCTGACAACAATAACTTGTGAAGTACATAAATTTTAAACACTGAGTGAAAAAGTATACAATATAAACAACAATATAGCATACATAAAACCATCCAATATTCATACATACTCCTATATTGTTGTCCTGGAACTTGTTGGCCTGTGGAGACCTGTAGGTTTTGGTACCAAAGGTTGTTTTTTTTTTTTGATTGGCAAATTATCTACAAAACAACCTTTGAGTTTGGAAAAAATCTATCTCTCTAAGTATTTAACGTGTAATGCCTAAATATATGTTTGATGGTATCGTAAGCTTATACTGCAAACTTTATTAAAACCAAAAATACTTGACTTATTTCATACTTCGCCCGTAATTCTTTCCATTTACGCTTTATGCCATTTAGCCTATGGTCACTGTTTAAATCAACAACATCTAGGCTATGTTACGGACGTTACGAGCGTTGTTTTCTTTAATAACACATTTATGTTGGCATGTTGTTGTTGTGCATGACATAGAGTTGCAGATACGAGCTGCTGCTGCGCTGCCCTGAGGCTATCTTATTGCAACTTTTTTTTCCCCATCAACTGATTCGCTGATCGGCTCACCCGCTCACCCCAGTGTATCTGTTCAGATGTGTCTTAGACAGTCTACGGTGAGAGCGGAACATCACTGCTCCTCCCCGTGGACAAATGAGGCATTGCAGCTGGTTTTCACACAGACTGCTTAGGGGCGTTTCCAGTCAGGGCCTCACTGACTACGTCATCGCGGGGGATTACATTTCGGTCACGGACCAGCGAAGGACCGTTCAAAGACCAGTGAAGGACCCGTCATGGCCCCGTCATGGAAACACAGGAACTTTTAAGTTGCTACATCTGTACAAAATGTGTGTGAACTATTTACAAAATGTGTGTGCCTGCCCCTGCCTACACCTCTGCCTGAAGCAACTCTGCACTCACAACTTTTTTCCCAATAACTTTGAAATTCACCATTAAGGGTGGGCTTTCTAATTGCATACATTTTTCTTCCAAATGAAGCCAGAGGTCCTCCCTGACCTCTAACAGTCCATCTCCTTCAGTGAGGACCTCTAGCATGCCCTCTTCTTCCAGTGGTGTAGCTCCCAAAACACCAGTTGTGACCTATAGGAAAGTAGAGGTTGTGACCTATAGGAAAGAAACAATAGCTCAAATAGAAATGTCCCAAGCATGTTTTAGGACACAGATTTGTGAAAGACATTAATCATATTTCTTTCCCCATTCCATTATCTCAATAGAAGTCAAGTCTAGTGCCTGAATTGTATCTATCCATCCTCTATATCAGAGAAAAAAATATGTTTACACAATAGTTTATGGCAACAAACCATGAAGCAAGATTTATTTATTTATTTATTTATTTATGTAAAATTGAGTTATTCAGTATGACTTACTACGCGCCTGCACCATAATCCCTCCACCTCCCGACCTGTAGGAAACGTTTCCTGCACCCTGTCGGCTCTCCGTGCGCTAGTTCTTGTCTGTCTGGTCGGTCCGGGTCTGTCTGCGGTCTGTCTGCTTGTCTGTCTGTCAAGTTCCTGTCTTTGGTGTCAGTACAAGAAAAGAACACACAACCTACCTCAATTATTGTGTAATTTGTACTGTTCAGACAGTACCCGTACCCGGCCATTGTCCCTCTGACATGGCTCACCCTTATTTGTGAGCCTACTGTCAGAGGGAAAAGTGCTGCCTCTCTCCATAGTGACGGGGTCACCCGTGTGTTGTCCTTTAAAATATATTACACAAAATATATATGGATTATTTTTGTTCTCTCTTAGCCAATAATATTCAGTAATCCATATAACTATGTCTTTCAATTTAGTGTTAGAGCTTAAATGACACAGCTGTAGGCTGACACTGCGCCCTTATAAAATAGACTCTCATGTCCCAGATATTGTAGGCTACATTTACTCGGTAGTTTACTTCAATACAATTTAGATCCACACACACACACACACACACACACACACACACACACACACACACACACACACTGCCCAAAACAGTAGCTGACTTGTGCCATGTAGAACCTACCTCTTGTAAGAGGACTGTGCGCATTGGCACTGGCTGCGCCGCGTTCCCCACAATTGTTCGTTTAATGTCAGATATCTGAACAACAGAGATAACAATGTGTTGGAGTTAATTAAACTTTTTATACTACCAAGACCACAATATGAACAATATTTGTATTGATTTATTAAGGCAATTAATAAATGACCTCACCAATAAAATAATTAACTGACCTGCAGCACCACTCCCTCCACTGTGAGCAACCCCCTCACCTCCCTTGAGACCAGGGGTGTCAGCTCAGATACTGGTTGCAGCATCAGTTTTGCTTTATCCCTTATGTGTTCTGGAAATTGCAGAGGTGTGGTTCTGAAGAACCTTGTACTTTTGATTATGTTTATTGAGTAGGGAGGGTGCTCCCCCCTCAGCACATACCCTTTAAAAAAATATGTGCCTTCTTTAAGACCTTCACAGAACCCTTGAAAAATAGTAATAATAATTTTTGTGATTTTGTTGCCATCCGTAATTATGGCAGTTTTGTTTTGTTTTTGGCAGGCTGGCCTTACATTGTTGTAGCTGTCAAAGTCCCATGTGACCACCTTTAAAGTGTCCTGTATGTACACTACAGCAACCCTGATGGTTGGGGGTTGGTTTGAGGGGTTGTCTGGCCTGGTCTGCAGAACCTTTGTCAATGACATTCTGAAATGAACACAGAAAGAGTTATGTTAATGCTAATATTTCTCTGTTTCTCCTGGAAGTAATTTGACAGCTAATGCTCAAACAAGACTGCATCTGACTGGTATTGGGCCACAGACATTATGTAAAAATGGAAATATGGCAATGATAATATTGATAATGATAATATTGCTTTTAATATTTAGCGCGTGTTTTTAGTGTACTATTTTATCGTTCTGCTGATTTGATGTTCAGTGTCTTTGAGTATCTAGAAAAGCGCTTTAAATACAATGTATTATTATTTTATTTATTATTCTTTTACTTGAGTTGTGCTGGCAAGGCGACACTATATGTATGCCCACCACCGCGCTTATGATGAGTGCGGGGCAAGGCGCCACTATATGTTATCCCACCGCGCTTATTGGTGTGGGTGCCCTGAAGGGCTCCCACACTATTGTTATCCACATCTTTATTATTTGGTGTGGGTGGCCTGAAGGGCTCCCACACTATTGTTTTATTATTTAGTTTTTTTCTTCTTCCGTACGTTTTTTGTCCCGAACTACTCCTACAAAATTTTGCCCCACAAAAATAAAAATGTATCCATGTAGATTCAGGCTCATTCATGCCACTGCTGCTATTACTTTTTCTCATCTACATTAATATTCTACAAATTATGTCACTTTTTCTGCAAATTTTCCTATTTAAAATGCATTACACAAACTTCAAATCATCTACAACTTCTACAAAACATTCTAGCAAGTCAACAATTCTACTACTACTACTAACAAGACTTCATTGCAAAATTTCAAATTGTACACAAACTCTTCAACTATTAAACTCATATTTAACTTTTTTCAAAATCTTTTCCCGTTTTTAAACTATCAAGACTCAAAGTTGAGCAGTTTTTTAGTCCAAAGAATTGTTCTGGGTTTATAATGGGGTGTGTCTATGGCGGGAATGTTTGTGCTAGAGTGGATACTCATCAGCTAGTGAGGGCAGGGAGAAAATCAGTGAAAAAATAAAACGATGTCGACTACCGTGGCCTCAAATGCCCCACTACAGACCAATTTTACATAGAAACGTAGGAAATTGTCGTCTACTCACATTCGCCTGCTAACTGTCGATATATTAGTTTTGGGCGGAGATGTAAAGATGCAGCAGCAACCCCCCACCCCCCCATCCACAGCCCATAGACTACCATGTGAAAAAGGCGGGAATTTTCTGGAGGAAAGCAGAATGTAACCGTTCTCTGAATTTGCTCTTAGGACCATTCTGTCTTCACTTAATCGACACAAACAAATAGTTAGACATTCAGAAGGGTACAGGAGCCCCCAGTGATTGTTTCAATGATGGGAAATACAGTTTGGGAGCAGAGATCCCTCCTCTTCGGGGGTGGTCTCAGCATTTCTCTCTCTCTCTCTCTCGTGTCGGATTGCCAACTGAAGTTCCAACGGACAACAGGTGCAGAAGCCCAGTGGCGGACCAGTTTTAGCGTTTTGCTTGGCATTTGAACTTGTCTTGTGTAAAATGGCCGCAGAGACAGCATGCCAACAAGCGAATGCTAACATGCCCACCAAGATACTTGTATTATATTTTACTAAATTTATTAATATTCTACAAGTAATTCAACTTTTTCTACAAATATTTTACCATTTCAAATCCATTATACAAACTTCACTATATCAGACCTACAAGTTTAAATGACTTCTACTTACTACACGACTCATTCAAACTACACATTTCACAGGATCTGTACTGATTAAACTTTTATTCAACATTTTTTTTTTAGTTCAACTCATTTAGAAATTTCTACAGACAAAGCAGCATGCACAACACCCACAGACCCAAGGGCACACAGACGCCCACACACACCGCACACACACACACACACACACACCCACACACACACAGACACTGACAGACGCTCAAGTAAACAGATAGACATCATCGTGTTCAAACAATAAAAATCTGCTGATCTACGATCAATCAGGCGAGCTGGCACACCAGGGAAGGTGAGTCTCAGGACGTCCCACGACAGTCTCTCAATCCTCACACTTTAACACTTCTCCGTTACTTACAGACCTCAGTTAAACTACACAGTTCACCAAGATCTTGTACTATTATTTACAAATTCACTAGAAGAGTCTAACAAATTATTCAACTTTTTCACAAATATTTTACCATTTTCAAATCCATTATACAAACTTCAAATCTTTATACAGACCTACATTTAAAAAACACCTCGGCTTCACTACAGAGCGGCCGGTCAGACGACCAAAGCGTGACTTGCCAGAGTTAGATCCTCTACAATCACCGGGTTTCAGCGACGAATGTGCTAACAGTGTGGTAACACACCTGAACACGTGCAATACATTCTAGCTCTGGGTCAAATCAAACCAATTCAAGCGAGTTTAAGAAGTATCCCTACGTGGGGCACTCGGGAAGCTTATAGTAGAGACAGCTGAAGAGCGAACGGAAGTGAGGGGGGAGGGAGAGTGAAGAGACACCGGGAAAAAGACATGGCAGAAAAAAGGTCAGACAGGGGGCCTCGGGGGCGGCGGGCAGCAGAGGGGGCACCCAGCCCCGCGCACCGGCACTTTCCGCAGGAAATGCGTTTCTAGGTTCGTAGTTTTCTACGCCCGATTTGTAGTCACGGTAACTCCTCCGCAGAGTGTGTCCACCCACAACACAAAACGGTGTATCGAAAAGACCGGCTTGGCCGGACGAGGTGCTATGACTTTTCTAAGAGTGTCGGGCCAAACGGTTTTGGCCAAAATCCAGAAAACGAAGCCAAAAAATGAATGGGTGTGTATTGGAAACTTTCCAGACGCTCGAGTTAGTGATGTCAATCGCTAGAGGTGAGAGGGGAGAGAAGCGAGCAGGTAAAAAGAAAAAACGTATTCGACTACACGTGGGCCTCAAATGCCCACTACAGACATGAATAATCCCCTCAAATGTAAGGCAATTCGAGGTGATCGCAGGGATAACACTGTAAAGCCTGTCTCTTGTTATAGTTTTTGCTCCATAGAGGCTAATTGTCGAGTAAGCCCACCCACCCTCCAGCAGCCTCATTCACGCTGCATGGTTTTGTGATCAGAAATTTCTGAAAGGACCGGGAGGAGCGTGTGGGCTTTCCTGACTCCTCACGGACCAAAGTTTAAGTACAACAATTTTCTCCTGAAGACTTGGCACAGACATTATACACAAGAGACATTATTCTGGTCATTTAAGATTTGGGTTTGATGCATATCCTTTAAGGTTTTTGTTTTTGGGCTCACCTTCGGGGGATCATTCAGACATAGTACTGTGCACTTCTGCAGGGGGGACAGACAGTGCATGCAGCACCTGTGACTAATTACTTCTGACCCTGCATGCTCACCCTGGTTGCTGTGCAACCTCAAGGGCATGCCTTTGGACTATAGTTTTTTGAAGTTTCTCTGTATGATATCAGACTATCAGAGACTACATTTTGAATGTCGGCCATTTTAACCTTTTCTCAAACACAAATACATAAGAGAGATAGACACAAGACCACCACCAGCGCAACAGATAGGCATGGTCGCAGCACACACCACAGACACTAGCAACAACACACACATACACACACACCACACAGACAGACACAAGAGCACACACACACACCACACAAAACACAAGCACGACAAGTTTTCAAAATAAGAGTTCCCGTTCAAAATAAAGCCCAATAAAATGGCAATTATTGACACAGCTTGGTTTTATTAATAGGCTGAATTTTTGCTGAGCGTAGTCAGTAATATGCATGGGACGACTGGGGCAGATTCACTCATTACTCAAATTTCTTAGAATTGTTTCAGTTTCTAGTTGAGTGGTGGCGTGCAAGGCGCAAACTTATATGTTATCCGCACCGCGCTTATTATTATGTATGTGAGTGTGGGTCAAGGCGCACACTAGTATGTCATTCCACCGCGCTTAGTTCTTATTGAGTGTGGCCTGAATACACACACTATATGTTAGCCACCCGCTTATTGGTGTGGGGTGCACTGAAGGGCTCCCACTATTGTTATCCTAGCATCTTTAGATTATGACTCGAGTGCGCTACGACACTCGTCAACTACTCACAGAGCGAGGCAAGCTCTGGGGTAGTTGAATGTGGCCTACGTGCGTGCCTACGTGCGTGCTTGATCCCGAAGCGAATGCTTGATATTACTTTTCGAAGAGAGAAAATTCATCTCATAGGGAATGACGGAGGGGAGGCCCGAAAAAAAGGTAATTTTCCAAGCAGACATGTTGCAACAATGAACGCTCTGGCATATAATTAATTCATCACCGAGAAGAACTGCAATGAACTTTAAAACGGAGGTATCTTCTCTGGGTGGTCGTCCGCCAAAATGTGTGGAATGAACCTACCAAAGCCACACGGCTAACTAGACAGCAACAATCCCGTTCGAAACCTGTTAAAAACTTGTAAAAACCTTTCTGGTTTCGAGAATGCTTTCCCTGCCTAACAAAACTAACAACATTGTGTGCTCCTTTACAACCTTTCCAAGCGCATGTCCGCTCTGTAAGTCGCTTTTGGATAAAAATCGTCTGCTAATGCAATGTAATGTAGTGTAAAATGGAAGTATGTAAAGGTAATGGCTCCCTTATCTCAGGGAATTCACGACACTCACGACAACAGCTTTTACTGTTTTTAAACTATCAAGGCTCAAAGAGTTGAGCAGACGTTTTTAGTCAAATTTCTGGTTTTTGTTTGGTTGTGTTTTTTTTTTTTTTTTTTTTTTTTTTTTTTTTTTTTTTCTTTGTTTTTTTGTTGTTTTTTGTGGTTGGTGTTGTGTTTGTTTTGTTGTATTTTTGTTTTGTTTTTTTTTTAAATGGGTGTGTATGTGGCGGAATGTTGAGTCACTAGAGTGGATGACTCATCAGGCTAGAGTGAGGAGCAGGGAGAAAAATCAGTGGAAAAATAAAACGTATTCGTCAACCCGTGTGCCTCAAATGCGCCCACTACATGACATGGAGTAGCCCCTCAATAGTTAGGAAAATTTCGAGGTGTCGCAGGAGAACACTGTTGAAGCTGTCCTCTTTTATAGTTTTTAGGGCTCCATACAGAGCTAACTGATGCGAGACTGCAGTCCCATCCTCAAGCCTCATTCACTGCATGTTAAAAAAAGGGGGAGCATTATTCTTAAGGAAGGCAGAAGTAACGTTTCTCTCTCTTGCTCTAAGGACCATTCTTCAGTTTATCGACAAAATAACTATGTATAAACGATCAGGAAGGGCAACGGATGTTCCGCGCAGTTATGTGCGGTTATGATTGGAATTACGGTTTGGGCCATAAGCCTCCTTTTTCGAGTGGGTGGGCTCAGCAGCTTTTCCGCGTCTCTCTCTGTCAGGGATTTTCAAGCTGGCTGTTCCAACTGACAACAGTTTGCAGAAGCCCAGTGGGGCGCCCATGAGCAGTTATTGGCTTCATTTGAACTTGTCTGGTGAGAAATGGCTGACAGAGACAGCAGAGGCAACTTAGCACATTAGCGCTAAGCGTGTAAAGACATGCTAACTGCTAACATTAAGCAACAATCTAAAATTTGTTGCAATAGTAAGTGCAGCACATTAGCAAGCCACTAATAACCAAATACATGACACTTGTATAATATGCTAATGTTAAGTACATTAGCCCTAAGATTAAATACATGATCGTTGTTAACTGTTAATGTTAAACTGCCTAATGTTAATTGCAATAGACACTAGGGATGTAACGAGTGCATCCGTGACAAAAACGATTAAATCGGTACAAATGCATGATGACTCGCATCTTCTGTTGACAGAAAAAATGATCGCGATGCTTGGCGAATGCGAGAGAAAGTAGGAGTATGTGCTGTTTCGTCTTGTTTTAATTATGAAATAGTTGCGTTGTGGCTGCAGCTTCCACTGCGGGTCTGCCTTTCTGTGGCGCACACACACAAACCACAAACACAGTGATCCTCTTCTCTCTCTCTCTCTCTCCCTCCTCTCTCTCTCCCTCATCTTCTCTCTCACTCACACCACAACACACACCACAACCCCTACACACATGCGCAGTAGTGGTAATCGGATCAGGCCTGACTGTACCGTAAATGATACCATAACACAGACCCTCCGGATTCATGATGCTGCAATTTGCAACTCATCACTCAAATTCAGTGAATCCCCGTGAATCAGGGTGTTTCAATTTAATAACCAAATCAACCGCAACCTTCCCGGCGCTGTCTGCCGGGGATTAACTCGGGTCAGGTACGCCGCACAATGGATCCCCAGCATGGGACCTCTCCCCCCAGCCGTTGGCTGCTCCCGCCGGGCGCCATTTCCTTTTCCCTTCTCCGAGGTGGTGCGGCCTCGACCGGCTCTTGTGTTTACAGCGCCCGACCCGTCGCCGTTTCCTCCCGGGCCGTGTACTCTCATTAAGGGTAATTAAGCTATCAATCATTTGTTGTTTTTATTTTCAGTTGCTCATACTTCAAACTGAAAGGTAATGGTCGATCAACTGCTTGCTGGCAGCCCTAATAAGAACACAAACTGGTGTGAGAGTTTCCTGTAAAGAGAGATTTTTTCCTACAAATAAAAAGATACTTTTTAATTTGGTCATAAGGTGTCTGTAGCTCATTTTGATTTAAAAAAATCCGTGAAAAAAATCGTTCGTGAACAAAAAAATCGTTACTCAAATCGAGTCGGGAGTTGGAGTGTATCGTTACATGCCCTATTGCCACGGAAGAATTAAATACATAGGATCATTGGTAATCAGGTTAATGTTAACCTGCTAAAGCTAATTAATATTAAGACCAAGAGGATTAAAGACCTGTTAATGTTAACAGGCCTAGGTTAATTGCTAGCCGCGTCAATGCTATCACTCATTTTCAGAGTCACTAAGAATACATGTGATGTTAACGATGCTAATGTTAAGTGCGCTAGTGGCGTTGTCTGTCTGAAAGGATATGACGGCAGGCAGGCTAGCGTGTTTAACAATTATAAGTAGCCACTAAGTATTATAATACATGCCAAGCTAAATAGCTAATTGTAACTGCTAATGGTAAGACCTGCGATGCTTTAACTCGTACTATTAGCCAAGAGGAAAAGGAATCAATGCTGCATTGCCAACGATGCTAATGTTAACATTCTAATGTTAAGTGCTAGCACATCGTGCGAGCCCATATTTTTAGTCACTAAGAAAGACAGCTAATTGTTAATATGAGTAATATTAATTGTTAGTTGCGCCAAAGACGCAAGCAGCTACCACCGCGTAGCACACTATAAGACATGCCTACTGCTAACATTAAGCGGCCAAGCTAAAGTACACTGCAAATGGGTATTGCGACGCGTCAATGCAGCAAATTAATATTGCCACTAAGATTATTAACAAAGGACAACTGCTAACATGCTAAGCTATTTGCTAGCAAGTCAGCCGCTAGCAATTACCATAGCCACTAATACCAAATACATGCTACTTGATAACATGCTAAAGCTAAAAGTGCGAATATAATGGACGAGCGCTTGTCCAATGTCTAAAATAAAATGTACACACAATGACAGCAGAATCAGCTGCGCTTACATTTAACATTAGCCCATTAAATATGAAAATACATTTTATATTACCATAGACATAGATACATAGAAACGCCTCATTGAGGCGGGTTGGTCGGTGGTCGCGATACGTACCCGGCGGGCGCCGCCATTGGGTTCGGGGCGAGATCTCTCCGTAAACTAATACAAGGAAATGGACCTGAACTTTCATAAAAGTGCCTTTCTACAGTAACAAATGCTTTAAGGTAATGCCTCTTAATACACCCATTCACAACACACACTAATTTCGGGAACCAACAGGCACCAAAACAACGTTAATGTAACTTTTAAGTGATATTAAGAAATATTTACTTTACTCCTTATGTTAGCACCAAACCCAACGTATGTAATGTTTCTAATGGCTGAGTTTTTACATACAGCGACTAATGTTTGTACACTGGTACTGTGAGGTAAAATGGAAATATTTATATTATTTAACATTTAATCTGTGTCTATAATAAACAGATTCCTGGAATGTATGTGGTGTGTGTGTGTACAAATGTGTAGATGTGGTGTGTGATGTAATATATATGCACTCCATATCTCTATCTAATATATCTATATATAATATTACACACACACACACACACACATATCCATATATATCTATATTGTGTAGTGTTTTTTTGTAGTGTGGGGTGTCATGTTGTCTGTCGGTCCCTACCGTGCGTTTAAATTCAGAAAACCCTCATGTCGCCTCTCCATTTCCGGCTCTGGTTCTTATAGCGCACTGTCACTATAGATCGTTCCATCATTTCATCCCAGTCCCCGTGTTTACCACACACATTAGTCGCTGTAAAACCCCCTCCGCACTTTAAGAAAAATCAATCCGTGGTGTTGGTGCTTACATACGGAAGTTAAATATTTTATAATCATCACGTGTAAAAGCTACATACGTTGTGTTTGGTGCCGTTTGTTTTCCCCGATATTTAGTGTGTGTGTGATGGGTGTAAAGATGCAATAACGTAAGCACTTTGATAAAAGCACTTTTGAAGTTCGTCATTTCCTTTATTAGTTTAGGAGCAGACCTTCCCGACCAATTGGCGGCGCCGTTTTTAACGTACGATCACAACGCTCAATGCGGCGTCTATGTAATCGTTCGATATATTAACATGGTTAAAGGCTACGCTGGTAACGGTAACCTGCCAATGCTTATTGAGTATATGAGCCACTTAAGATTAAATACATGCTCATTGCTAACTGCTAAATGCAACAGGCTAATGTACTGTGCTATGCAAAGTTAAGGCTGCCTCTCATTTTCATTTCACGAAAATACATGTAATGCTAACAAGCTATAGTAAATTGTTAGCCGGCGTCAGAGACAGCAGAGAGCTATCCGCTTTAGCGCTAGCTGGAAAGACATGTTAAGTGGTACAAAATTAGCGGCCAATGCTAAAAGTTAATGCAAAGCTAAGTGTCTAATTAACATTAGAAGAAAACAAAAAATTAAAGCATGGTAATTGCTAACATGACGCGCTAGCACTTATCAATTAGCAATGTTAGCAATGCCATGTTTTTCATTTTAGGGGCTTAATTGCTAATTAAAGATATGGCATTGCTCCTGGTCTAAATAACATGTGAAAATTACATATTTGAGGTGTGCGTTTTGACTACATAACCCAACCCCCGCAAACGCCAACTCGTCACTCTCCTCTCCAAATTTGTCGGGGAATTTTCTATTATTATGTGACGCTTTGCCCCTACGACACTCGTCAACTAGTGTTCTTCTCCGTGTTTGCATGGCCTTATTATTCATTTTCCAGTTTTCCTTCCTTCCGCCCGTTTTCGAACATTTATGAGCGGCCCGCAGTGGGGAGAGGACCCCAACAAATTATATATCAAAACGTTGGCGCTTAGCCGAATGCGGTGCTATTACTTTTCTTTTTCTAAGAGATTTGCGTGGTTTTCGCGAATTTAGTTCTTGGGAAAAAACTGCGAAAAATTTCCCATAGGGAATGACTGGGGAGGCCCCTGAAAAAAGTAAATTTCAACAGACATTTCAACACTGAACTGCTCCTGCATACTTTCATCACACTTGCACCGAAGACTTCGTTGGAACTTTAAAACGCAGGTAGGCTTCCCTTCCCTTATCTTCACAGGATTCACTACACCATCGACAGATTTTAACCGTTTTTAAACTATCAAGGCTCAAAGGTGAGCAGGGTTTTTAGTAAATTTTCTTGGTTTATAATGAGGTGTGTAATGTGTCTGATGTGTGTGCTAAGAGTGGATGACATCATCACTAGACGGAGGAGCAGGCAGGGATAAAAATCATTGATAAAAATAAAAATAAACCGAATTCCGACGACCGTGGCCTCAAATGGCCCCACGACAGACTGGTTCCCTCAAATGTAGGAAATTTTTCGAGGTAGATCAGGCAGGCGATAACACTGTTTGAAGCTGTGCTCTAATAGTTTTGGCTCCATAAGCAGGCTAACTGATCGAGTACCTCTCCATCCCCTAAGCCATTCACTGCCATGTTAAAAAAAGAGGACATTGTTCTTAAAGGAAGGCAAAAAGTAACGTTTCTTCTTCCTTGCTACTTAAGGACACATGTCTTCAATTGATCGATACAAAATACGAAGGTAAAACGATCAGGAAGGGCAGCGATGTCCCCAGTTATGTCGGTTCAATGATTGGAAGTACGGTTTGGCCAGAGAGCCGTCCTCGCTTCCTCTTCGAGGGCTGGCTCAGCAATTTTCCCTCTCAGCATTTTATCCCTCTCTCTCTGTCCAGGATTTCAACTGTGGCGTTCCAAGACAACATTGAGAGCCCAGTGGCCATTTAAATGCATCTTATTGGCTTCAATTTGAACTTGTCTGTGTAAATGGCCACCAAGAGTACAGCAGAGCAGCAGCGCCATTATCGCTAGCTGTAAATAAATGGCTAACTTCTAACATAGCAGCCAATGCGAAATTAATGCAAATATAATTGCTAGTAATTGCAGCACGTCAATCCTTAGGCAATTAAGCATTAGCCACTAATAACCAAATAAATGCTACTCTACTTGTTAATATGCAATTGTTAAGAATGCTAATGTAAAATTAACATTAAAGCCACTAAAATTAAAATACATGACTTTGTTAACATGTTTAAATGTTAACCAACACTGCTAAGGTTATTAGCATTAGCCACTAGGGATGTGAACGATAACATCGTGACACGATTAAAATCGTACAAAGGGTGTACGACTCCATCTGTGAACACAGACAAAATGAATCGGCGATTCTTGGGAATGCGAGAGAAGTGGATTGTGGATTTTTCGTCTTTTTTTAATTAGAATAGGTTACGTTGTTGCTGCAGCCTGTCACTGCCAATGCACGCTCGGCCCCTCTCTATGTCCTCACACGGCACGACACACACACCCACAACAGTCCTCTCT